>NC_142930.1:80231488-80338988 GCF_046866305.1 Octopus bimaculoides | reverse complement strand
TCTGTGTTTGTCCTCCAACATCACTTGACAACCGATGCTGGTGTGTTTACATCCCCGTAGCTTAGCGGTTCGGCAAAACAGACCAATAGAATAAGTACTAGGCTTACAAAAAATAAGTCCTGGGGTCGATTTCTTCGTCTAAAAGGTGGTGCTCCAGCATGGCCGCAGTCAAATGACTGAAACAAGTAAAAGAGTATATATATATATATATGTGTGTGTATATATATATATGTGTGTGTATGTATATATATATATATATATATGGTTAGTGAGAGCTGTGCGAGCCATGTACAGAGATGCTGCCAGTAAGGTGAGGGTTGGAAATGAGTACAGCAATGAATTCCGGGTAGAGGTAGGGGTCCACCAAGATTCCGTCCTCAGCCCCCTCTTATTTATCATAGTCCTCCAGGCAATCACAGAGGAGTTCAAGACAGGTTGCCCCTGGGAGCTCCTCTATGCTGATGACCTTGCCCTAATTGCGGAGTCACTATCAGAACTAGAGGAGAAGTTTCAGGTGTGGAAGCAAGGTCTAGAATTGAAGGGCCTTAGAGTCAACCCAGCTAAAACCAAAATCCTAATAAGTAGGAAGGTAGATAAAACACAAACCCCTTCAGGTAGATGGCCCTGCTCAGTATGTAGAAAAGGAGTAGGTAGTAACTCTATAAGATGTACCCGGTGCAAGCTATGGACACATAAGAGGTGCAGCAACATCAAAGGCAGGTTAACTAGCAAGTTAGTTTTTGTTTGTGGCAGATGTTCAGGTGCAACAAAGACTGTAAACAAACAGGAAACAACTTCTATCTCATTCCAGGGTGAAAAACTAGAGGTAGTCGATAGCTTCCGCTATCTGGGCGACCAAGTTAGTAGTGGGGGTGGGTGCGCTGAAAGTGTAGCTGCTAGAATAAGAATAGCCTGGGCAAAGTTTAGAGAGCTCTTACCCCTGCTGGAGACAAAGGGACTCTCACTCAGAGTAAAAGGCAGACTGTATGACGCATGCATACGAACAGCCATGCTACATGGTAGTGAAACATGGGCTGTAACTGCTGAGGACATACGTAAGCTCGCAAGGAATGAAGCCAGTATGCTCCGTTGGATGTGTAATGTCAATGTGAATACCCGTCAGAGTGTATCTTGAGAGAAAAGCTGAACATTAGAAGCATCAGTTGTGGTGTGCAAGAGAGACGATTGCGGTGGTATGGACATGTGGTGAGAATGGATGAGGATAGCTGCGTGAAAAAGTGCCACACCCTAACAGTTGAGGGAACCCGTGGAAGAGGTAGGCCCAGGAAGACCTGGGCTGAGGTGGTGAGGAAAGACCTTCGTACATTGGGCCTCACCGAGGCGATGACTACTGACCGAGACCTTTGGAAATGTGCTGTGCGTGAGAAGACCCGGGAAGCCAAGTAAGATCGTTGCCAGTGCCCCTGGACTGGCTCTTGTGCGGGTGGCACATGAGATGCACCATTTTGAGCGTGGCCGTTGCCAGTACCGCCTGACTGGCTCCCGTAGGATTTTCGAGTGAGATCGTTGCCAGTGCCCCTAGACTGGCTTGTGTGGGTGGCACATAAAAGACACCATTTCGAGCGTGGCCGTTTTCGTGCGGGTGACACGTAAAAGCACCCACTACACTCTCTGAGTGGTTGGCGTTAGGAAGGGCATCCAGCTGTAGAAACTCTGCCAAATTAGATTGGAGCCTGGTGTTGCCATCCGGTTTCACCAGTCCTCAGTCAAATCGTCCAACCCATGCTAGCATGGAAAGCGGACGTTAAACGATGATGATGATGATGATGATGATGATATTCACCATGATAGGTCGCTAACCACTACACATTTTTTTCTCTCCTTGTTTCTGTGTTCCTTTCTGTGGAAGAGCGTAGGCTCGAAACGTTAAAGCCTTTTTTCAATTTCAGAGCCTTATACTAATGCATCTATTTGTTTTCTACACCACCCATCTTTATCTGTTGTTTTTTTGTGTGAATTCTCCCTACATATATATATATATATATATATATATATATATATATATATATATATAGACACATACATATTTCTTGTGTTGCCCTCCAATATTTATGTTATCACATCTAGTGGTAGAGCAATGGGTATAGTCATTTTTAGTATGAGTTTTTTAGGTGGATTCATGCAAGTTACTTGTTGATCAGAAAAATAACAGAAACTAATACAGTATTTTGGTCACTACCTGGAGTTTTACTATCTTTAGTGCCAGCCGCTATCATAACTATTAATATAAACTTTCACCTCCAAAATTGAACCATACTCTCAAACCCTCAACTGAAGACATATTGTATATTTATATATGTAAGCAAAATACGAACCACTGCATGAATCCACCCTTCCTACAAAAACTCGTACTAAAAATGACTATACCCATTGTTCCACCACTAGATGTGATAACATAAATATTGGAAGGCAACACATGAAATATGTATGTGTCTATGTATATGTATGTATATATATATATATATATATATATATATATATAATATTCCTTTCATATACCTTTTCCTTTCAACAAAGTTGTACTCCTCTCAAACTCTATTACTTGCTCTACAATGTCTAACAGTTGATGTATACTATTTCTGTTTCCTTTCTGTTTTCTTCTTGCCATATAAATTAAGGGTAAACCTCTTTTTACCCTTACTCATTTATTACACGCATTAGTGAAATTGCTATGCGATAACCAGCACTAGGGTATTAATAATTGGGTACACTACCAGCAGCATATTGGATAGGTACTATCCCTTAGTTGGTTAGAGTCACAACCTCTAACTCTCATGGTATGTATGTATGTACGTATAGATAGATAGATAGATATGTTCTTTTATTAGCCACAGAGGGGACAAGTTACAAAGTAGAGCTTTACTTTTGGGGAAGAGAAGGAGGGGAAAAAAAGTGGGGTAGATTTTCGATCAAAAGGGATCACAAAAAAAAAAACGATCAATAGGGATCGTGTATCACAGAAATGTCATGATGTAAAATGTAAAGGGGGAAACAAAAAAGACCACGGTAACCTTGGCCAATAATGTCATGCAGTGAAACACATTACAGTAAGTGACTCTCTTTTTATCTTTTTTTTCTGGTTCATAGGGTTATGCTCAAGGTGGCTCCGTCATTCACACGTGCCATCCTTGCTACATTCACCCATCTTTTCTTGAAGCATTCAGTAGACAGAACTTCCCTCGCTACTCTTACCTTCCTCGACCTCTTTTTGATCCACGACTGCAGTTCGGTCATAAAGATGAGTTGCAGGAAAGCATAGATAGATATAGATGTGTACAAGAAATATAAATATTATTAAAAATAATATTACTATCCAGCAAGAATAAAGCACGATAAAAGGTAGAATTATAAATATACAAAGGTGATGTACACGAAGTACAATCATTGCTAGAAAGTTTCCTATATTCACCACCCACAAACATCTCTGTCTGTAAACATTCAGTGAAGCTCTTCATAGTACTGATAGCTTACTGGCTGCAATTTCTAGCAATGCTTGTACTTAATGTACATCCGTTTTGTATATTTATAATTCTACCTTTTATGGTGCTTTATTCTTGCTGGATAGTAATATTATTTTTAATATTTATATTTCTTGCATATCTTTTCACTGATCTTGATTCTTATTTTAACTGGGGATTTCAGCCGAGTAAACAGGCAGAGATGTACTCTTTTACTCATTTGCTTCAGTCACTTGACTTCGGCCATGCTGGAGCATCACCTTTAGTCGAACGAATCGACCCCAGGACTTATTCTTTGTAAGCCTATTACTTATTCTATTGGTTTCTTTTGCCGAACTGTATATATATATATATATATCATCATCATCATCATCGTCTAACGTCCGCTTTCCATGCTAGCATGGGTTGGACGATTTGACTGAGGACTGGTGAAACCGGATGGCAACACCAGGCTCCAGTCTGATTTGGCAGAGTTTCTACGGCTGGATGCCCTTCCTAACGCCAACCACTCAGAGAGTGTAGTGGGTGCTTTTACGTGTCACCCGCACGAAAACGGCCACGCTCGAAATGGTGTCTTTTATGTGCCACCCGCACAAGCCAGTCCAGGGGCACTGGCAACGATCTCGCTCGAAAATCCTACAGGAGCCAGTCAGGCGGTACTGGCAACGGCCACGCTCAAAATGGTGCATCTCATGTGGCACCCGCGCAAGAACCAGTCCAGGGGCACTGGCAACGATTTTACTTGGCTTGCCGGGTCTTCTCACGCACAGCACATTTCCAAAGGTCTCGGTCCTTAGTCATCGCCTCGGTGAGGCCCAATGTACGGAGGTCTTGCCTCACCACCTCAGCCCAGGTCTTCCTGGGCCTACCTCTTCCACGGGTTCCCTCAACTGTTAGGGTGTGGCACTTTTTCACGCAGCTATCCTCCTCCATTCTCACCACATGTCCATACCAGCGCAATCGTCTCTCTTGCATGCCACAACTGATGCTTCTAATGTTCAGCTTTTCTCTCAAGATACTTACACTCTGACGGGTATTCACATTGACATTACACATCCAACGGAGCATACTGGCTTCATTCCTTGCGAGCTTACGTATGTCCTCAGCAGTTACAGCCCATGTTTCACTGCCATGTAGCATGGTTGTTCGTACGCATGCGTCATACAGTCTGCCTTTTACACTGAGTGAGAGTCCCTTTGTCGCCAGCAGGGGTAAGAGCTCTCTAAACTTTGCCCAGGCTATTCTTATTCTAGCAGCTACACTTTCAGCGCACCCAACCCCACTACTAACTTGGTCGCCCAGATAGCGGAAGCTATCGACTACCTCTAGTTTTTCACCCTGGAATGAGATAGAAGTTGTTTCCTGTTTGTTTGCAGTCTTTATTGCACCTGAACATCTGCCACAAACAAAAACTAACTTGCTAGTTAACCTGCCTTTGATGTTGCTGCACCTCTTATGTGTCCATAGCTTGCACCGGGTACATCTTATAGAGTTACTACCTACTCCTTTTCTACATACTGAGCAGGGCCATCTACCTGAAGGGGTTTGTGTTTTATCTACCTTCCTACTTATTAGGATTTTGGTTTTAGCTAGGTTGACTCTAAGGCCCTTCAATTCTAGACCTTGCTTCCACACCTGAAACTTCTCCTCTAGTTCTGATAGTGACTCCGCAATTAGGGCAAGGTCATCAGCATAGAGGAGCTCCCAGGGGCAACCTGTCTTGAACTCCTCTGTGATTGCCTGGAGGACTATGGTAAATAATAGGGGGCTGAGGACGGAACCTTGGTGGACCCCTACCTCTACCCGGAATTCATTGCTGTACTCATTTCCAACCCTCACCTTACTGGCAGCATCTCTGTACATGGCTCGCACAGCTCTCACTAACCATTCTTCTATCCCAAGTTTCCTCATTGACCACCAGATAAGGGATCGGGGGACCCTGTCAAAGGCTTTCTCCATGTCAACGAAAGCCAGGTACAGAGGTTTATCCTTAGCTAGGTATTTCTCCTGCAACTGTCTCACTAGAAATAAGGCATCAGTAGTGCTTTTACCTGGCACGAACCCAAACTGCATCTCATCTAAATTGATTCGCTCCCTAATTAGTTGGGCTATGACCCTCTCTGTAACTTTCATAACCTGATCTAACAGCTTGATGCCTCTGTAATTATTTGTATGTAAAGCGTCCCCTTTACCTTTGTAGCAGTTGACTATGATGCTGCTACACCAGTCATTGGGTATGACTCCTTCGTGTATCACCTGGTTCGTAATACGGGTGACTAGGCTGTAGCCAACACTGCCAGATATTTTGAGCATCTCTGCAGTGATTCCTGATGGGCCAGGGGCTTTCCCGGTCTTCATACTCTTAATTGCTTTATCTACCCTGGTACTATCAACTCGGATAGCTGGTCCCTCTATTGGGTCGACATACGGCAGGCTCTCTTTCTCCCATTCATTCTCTTTATTAAGCAATCTATCGTAGTGGCATCTCCAGACCTCTTTCTTTGCATCCTCATTTAATGCAAGCGTACCATCATCCATGCGAACACATTTCTCTCCTACAACATCACTATTCTCTCTCCTACACTGTCTTGCAACACGAAATACCTCGAGTCTTTGGTCCTCACGGCGCAGAACATTGGCAAATCTTTCCTTATCTGCTTCCCCTCTGGCTAAATAAACCTGTCGCCTAGCCTCCCTTCTGGCACATTGGTACAATTCCCTGCTACCACCGTTCTTCCAGTCCTTCCAAGCCTGTTTCTTTTGTCTAATAGCCCTGTCTACCTCCTTGTTCCACCACCACGTTACTCTGGGTCGGGAGGGGACCTTACACCACCCACAAATCTGGTCGGTGGCTTTCAACAGGTTGTCCCGCAGAAATCTCCAATTGTCTTCCACGTTGTATGATGCTATATCCCCTTCTATTTCGTTAAATGCTTCAAGTAACTTGTCTCTAAGTCTCTGTCCGTTTGCAGGGTCTTTAAGCTTCCACACCCTTCTTCTCCAAGCCTGTCTAATTCTGGGCACCCATTTTGCCTTGATCCCAAAGTCGCTAACTACTAATCTATGTTGTGGGGTACATTCTTCGCCAGGGTAGGTTTTGGCATTTATAAGCCGCCCTCTTTCCCTATTTCTGGCGAGGATGTAGTCGATTTGGCTAGAGTGTCTGCCGGAGCGGTAGGTGACTAGGTGACTGGCAGGTTTCCTGAAGTTGGTATTGCAGACCATAAGATTGGTTGCATCACAGAACTCCAGCAGTCTGGTTCCCTCCTCGTTGCGGGAACCGAAGCCATAGCCTCCATGTATGCCATGGAAGCCCCCAGCACGACGTCCGACATGACCGTTGAAGTCTCCAGCCACAAAGAGAAGGTCCCTGTCACTCGTCGACGAGGTAGTTTGCAAGAGGGTGTCATAGAATTGGTCTTTCAGACCATCTGGTAGCCCCGGTTGAGGTGCATAGGCTGAGATGACAGTAGCTAATCTATGATGAAGCACTAGTCTGATCTTAAGTACTCTGTCACTTACTCTAACGACCTCGATTACCTTATCCACCCATTTCTCCGCTAGAAGTATTCCTACGCCCCCGACTCCGTCAGTGTTCCCTGCCCAGAAAATCTTGTACCTGTGTTCTTTGCCTGTGAGGAACCTCGCAGAACCTCCTCTCCATCTTACTTCCTGGATGCAGCACATATCTACGCGTCTCCGTTCAAGCATCTCAACAATTTCACCAGATCTACCTTTCAGCGTGCCGACGTTGAGAGTGCCAATCCTAACAGTATGGGTGTTGGGGGTGTGGGCCTGTAGCCTGGGAAGGGGAAAAGCAGTGTCGTGTACCTGAAAAGAAAACTTGCAATTGGAAGAATTCATAAGCAAAACAGTACCTACAACCTGCAAACATTTCTCAAACTTAATGCGCTACCCAAAGGTAGGGGAGAGGATGGCCAAGGCCACTAGATGGGTTCCGGGAGACAGCCGAGGTTGACAGGATGACAGAGGAATGAACTTCCGGTGGAGGGGGTGGGATGACAGAGGAATGAACTTCCGGTGGAGGGGGTGGGATGACAGAGGAATGAACTTCCGGTGGAGGGGGTGGGATGACAGAGGAATGAACTTCCGGTGGAGGGGGTGGGATGACAGAGGAATGAACTTCCGGTGGAGGGGGTGGGAGGGCGGGTTACCGCCAGCGAGTAGATAGGGCTCTTAATTGTAGATTTTAAATATTTGAGAGACAACAATGCATAAATCGTAATTTTTAAAAGAGCAATGAATTCTGGGTGATTAGAATATAACGTAGCATGAATTTAGGAAGCTTAGAAAATGAATAAGCATGAATTTAAGACAACAACTGAATTCAATTGAATTTCATGGAGAGAAACAAGATAAATAATAGAGGGCAAACTAAAGCGCGAAGGTATTATGAGATGTTTGAGGCCGTAAATAAATAAAAAATCTCTATCTTATCTGCATCTTGGAGATTTCGTCGTAGTATGTCAGCGAGATAATTTAGAATGGGTTTCTCATTTATATATAGCCAGAACCTGAAGACCTTAAGGAAAAACTAAGAAAGAGAGAGATAGGATGGAGGGGTAGACAGAGGCATGGCGGGAGAAAAGATCATCATCATCATCATCATATATATATATATAAAGAGAGAGAGAGAGAGGGGGGGACCAGTCAAGCAGCACATCACGCTGTAATTCTTGGGCTGAGAAATCAACACTTAAAAGCCATAATTTTAAGGAGCGATAAGAATTTTTGAATAAAGGAAAATGGGTAGGGGTGGGTAGGTACCGCCAGCGAGTAGATAGGGCTCTTAATTGTATATATATATATATATATATATATCCAATGGGCTTCTTTCATTTTCCATCTACCAATTCCACTTACAAGGCTTTGATCAGCCCAAGGCTATAGTAGAAGACCTTGCCCAAGGTGCCACAGAGTGGAACTGAACTCAGAACTATGTGGTTGGTAAACAAGCTTCTTACCGAACAGCCATACTTGTAGAGAATATTTTAAATTTCATCGTCAATGGTAGATTCAACTGAAGATGACCAATCGAATTCATTCTCACACATGTGATCTGAAAAGTTTGAAACTGCACTATTGAATTATCCTTCATTTCTCCAACAGTCTCCATAGAGGTAAGACGGAATTTTCCTATATTCACCACCCGCAAACATCTCTGCCTGTAAACATTTGGTAAAGATCTACATAGCGCCAATAGCTTATTGGCTGCTATTCCTAGCAACGATTGTACTTTGTGTACATCAGCTTTGTATGTATGTATATATATATATATGTATATATGTATATATATAAAGTTAGATACATTTAATTATGTAGTTATATACAATCATAGGTATGTATATATGATGAACTCTCCCGTCAGTTTTGGCGTATGAGGCTCTGACAATGTACTCTTTCTTTGTCAGTCATAATGCTTATGTCAAATGTAACATTTAAGTCCCACCAACGATTTGCAAAAAAGGCCACAGATGTTGCAAGTTTGAGGATAACAGGTCAGTGTAGGTGGTATATTTGCAACCACTTATCTCTTTTGCCTTGCACCCCAAAGCCTGTTAATGCTGGTTGCAACAACGTTATATATGTGTGTGTATATATATACTTGAAAATTACAGAAAAACAAAAGAAGACAGGTGTATAAACAACAAACAGGTGTATTAGTTTAATGCTCAGGAAGGTGAGAAAGTTTTTTACGTTTTGAGCCTACGCTCTTCAATAGAAAGGAACACGAGGAAATAAACAGAGATAGAATGAAAACAACTTTGGAGCTAATGGTCAATCATGGCAGCTGGTTGGACAGAGGTATAGGTAGTGTGTATATATATATATATATATATATATATATACACACATATATATAATTAAAGTCATAGGTATATTTATGTATATATAATTCTGAATATACATGATTATATATAGTTACATAGTTTTGTGTGTGTGTGTGAATATACACATAGTTTTATATATATGTATGTGTGTGTGTGTATCATTTATAGGGTGTTGTGGCTAAATTTGATGATTTTTCTTTTATGTCTTCTTTTTTCAGGAACAGCTTGATGTGTTAGTGAACAGTAGTTGAGAAAAAGTCAGTTAACTTGGAGGACTGGAAGCCATCTGAATACTAGAAAAAAGTTACGAGTAGCATGATGATTCTTCCAGGTATCAAAATGCCAATATGTTCAATGCTCTCTGAACAGTGTAAAAGCTGTAAGACATGATATGGACAGCTGCAATGGAGACTAGAAAGCCATGCCCTGCAAGAAGGCTTTCTGACTGCATCTGTATGCTGGAATTCAACCCCACATCTTTGAACAGGGCCTTAGGCTCAATTCAGATGGCCATGTGAAGCTGCTGGAGACTATGATCAATCCCTGGCTGGAAGGGATTGCTGCTGGATGGCCATACGTGTGGTAGCAGGATTCAGCTCCTAACCATGCCTCCAGAAAGAGTCAGAAATGATTGTCAGAGAATTTCTATGACTTCACCAGCTCCAATTTCTGACCTCATAATTACCCCAATTGCAATTCCATGGATTGTGTGGGGCCCAGCTGGTGGCCAAGATGAAGGAGGTACTCAAAAATCTTCCCAGAGACACAGTGAGAAACACATGTGCCAGGTACCAGAACCATTTTGAGGCCATGGTGGAAGCAGAGGGTGGCTACTTTGAGTAAACTGCTATCTCCCAGCCATAATATAGTTGATATTTTTTTGATCTTTTAAAATACTTTTATTTTTGGGTGGGACAAATTTAGTCTGAATATACTGTGTAATTACATGTATATATATATATATATATATATATATATATATATATATATATATATATATATATATATATATATATATATATATATATATGGTGTGGTGAATAAATTGTTGTCTAAATTATGCAAAAATGAAAATAACGCTGACGACTCATTTTAACAGATATCTTTACCAAAATTACATAAAAATATCTTGAAATAAATAAAGAGTAAATTTATTCCATAAAATCACCATTGGCTTCAACCACGGCCTCCAGACAACTTCAGAATCTTCTCTAACTCATCTGGACAGCCTCTTTGTTTAAGTAGTTGAATGCTGCTATAATCTGTGCCTTCAATTCATCTTTGGTGTTACAAGGAGTTCTGTTAGTCTTTCACTCAACTGTGTGCCACACATAATAATCAATGGAGTTGCAGTCTGGGGAGTTAGGTGGGCAAATCTTAGGGATGATGTGGTCGCAGAAATTGCCTGACAGCCATGACTAGGTTCTCCTGCTTGTGTGGTATGGTGCAAAGTCCTGTTATCAGACATAGAGTCTTCCTGCAGCCACCCTCTTGACCCAGGGCAGCACTATCTCCTCCAGGCACTTGACATAGGCCTCCATGTTGAGTCTGAGGCCATGGTAAGAAGATGATAAGAAGTATAACATCGCCATCACAAGTGATCACTCCAAACACCATAATGTTGATTGGAAGTTTGATTTTTATCACTCTTGGTACATGTTTTGAAGATGTGGCAAACCAATGGTTGTTCTGTATGTTCACCATCTGATCCTGGCAGAAATTATTCCCGTCTGAGAAAAACCAAAGCATGTTCAATTGAGTTTTGTTTAAAAGCTTCATAGTGCAGTCCTTCCACTTGTCCTTGATGGCTTGGGATAAAAATTGGCTCTTTCCCAACTTGAATGAGGAATACTAAATGTCTTCATGTACTACTTGTCTGATAAAAAAATTCAGACATTCCCATGTTCCTGGCGATGGACTTGATTGACTTGGAGGGATCGTTGTCAATCATGGTCTGGATCTCACCAACAAATTCATTTCTTTTCTTATCAGAGTGAGTTTTCCAAATTTCTGTACCTTTGTAATCACCATTAGACTCATCCAACTCTTTCCAAATCCTCTGCACTGTCCTCAGATTGACACCTATACACTCTGAAATGTTTGTATTGGAGCTTTCAGCGCAATTACCAAGCAGTACAGCATGTCGTTTCGAAATTTCTGGTAGAGTGAATTGCGTTATGGTGCTATTTTTTTCACAGATGGTGCTCAACTGACCCCACCATACTGTGTAGTCAATAAAATCAAAAACAAACAATGAGCATGCGCGAAATTAAAAATATAAAATGATGACAATTTACCCATCGCACCCCATATATACATATTGAAAGGTATAATGAACAAATGCTCAAATTGGTCAAAACAACTTTATAACATTCCCATATTATCATAAATCGAATATAAATATATATTCTTTTCTACTCTAGACGCAATGCCTGAAATGGGGAGGGCACAGTTGATTAGATTGATCCCAGTACACAACTGGTACTTAAATTATCGACCCCGAAAGGATGAAAGGCAAAGTTGACCTCGGTGGAATTTGAACTCAGAACATAAACACAGACAAAATACTGCTAAGCATTTCGCCCATTATGCTAATGTTTCTGCCAGCTTGCCATTTATTTTTATATTTATACATTTATATTATTTTGGTTTCATTGCCTTAAATTTTTAGTCGCTTTTATTATGCACTAATTTAATCCATACATTTTTCTTCATTCGGCTTCACTCATATTACCCTTTTAGGTTTTATCACCTTTTGTATTTGTATGTACATTTTATATTACTGGATTTTACCATTGGGTGCCCTGGTGTTTTAATATATATTTATATTCGATTTATGATAATATGGGAATGTTATAAAGTAGTTTTGACCAATTACAGCATTTATTCATGAAACCTTTCAATTTTTATATTTGAGAAATGAGGAACTCTGTACATTATTTACATTTGACAGATATTTGTCCTCATCTTGTTTGTTAACACGTTTTGGCTGATATACTCTCCAGCTTTCATCAGGTGTCTTGGGGAAATTTCGAACTTGGTTTCTCATTCCTAAGGTATTTTTCGACATTACTATTATTATCATTATTCAGGTCACTGCCTCAAATCAAACTCGGAATCTTGAGGTTATTAGCCCGCGCTCTCAACCACTATGCCATATGCCCATGAGCAATTATGGAGTGAATTTGTAGGGTTTATAAATCTAATATTTTCCTATCCTTCCTTAATACCAGTTCCCATATGCTACTCATATCTGCACTTGGTCTGCTTAGGAGGTTATTATGTCCTAGCATATGTGCTGCTTCTTTTAGTTTTTGTATTTTCCAGTGGTGTTCTCTGTCTATTATTTAACTTCATCCCACAGGGGAAGGTGGTCTCCGTTTTTCCATACATGATCAGCTATACCTGATTTATCAATATCTCCTCATGTCACAGCTTTGCGATGTTCCTCTACCCTTATTTTGAGGGGCAGCATGTTTCGCCTTTGTATAACCTACCACAGCTGCATGGGATGGAGTACACGCAGTCTTTGGTCATATTGTCTTCTATTGGTGGTTTTACTTCAAGGAGATATTTGCAAAGTGTTGTATTACTCTTGAATACTGTCCTGATGTCATATGGGCTACATATCTTTTGTATCTTTTCAGAGAGGCCTTTCACATAGACCGAAGTTATAAAATTTTCCTCATATATATATAAGACACCATTCTGAGCGTGGCCGTTGCCAGTACCACCTGACTGGCCTTCGTGCGGGTGACACGTAAAAGCACCCACTACACTCTCTGAGTGGTTGGTGTTAGGAAGGGCATCCAGCTGTAGAAACTCTGCCAAATTAGATTGGAGCCTGGTGTTGCCATCCGGTTTCACCAGTCCTCAGTCAAATCGTCCAACCCATGCTAGCATGGAAAGCGGACGTTAAACGATGATGATGATGATGATGATATATATATATACACACACACACACATATATACACATACACATACATATTATATATCCTCATCATTTAATATCCATGTTCCATGCTGGAACAGGCTGGACAGTTCAATAGGATCAGATGCATTATGCTCCAGTGTCTGCTTTGGTATGGTTTCTACAGTTGGAAGCTCTTCCTAATGCCAACCACTTTACACTATGTACTGGGTGCTTTTTTTGTACCATCAGTACTAGTGAGGTCGAATACAGTTCATAAGACTACAAATATAAGTGAAGGTATGGCTGTGTGGCTTAAAAGTTCAGCTTGCAACCACATGGTTCTGGGTCCAGTCCCACTGCATGGCACCTTGGGCAAGTGTCCTTTATTATAGCCCTAGGCTAACCAATCCCTTGTGAGTGAATCTGGTAGATGCAAACTTTGTGGAATCCCAGCGTATATGTGTGTGTGTGTTTTGTTCACCCCGCCCCAACTACACTTGATATATTCTCCCAACACTTTTCGAGATACGAAATGCCTTCAGGAACTTGTTTTCATAATGCAAAAATCTCATTACAAATTTTCTGCAATATCTTCTAACATCTGAAATTAGTAATCTTTCAGTGGAAAGGGAATTCAACTTTAAGAACAAGACACAAATCTACAAGAATCAAATCCCAGGAATAGAGTAACTGATGGATGAGAGTAATTTCTAGTTTGCCACAAAGCCATAGATAAAGAGTTTCATAGTGCAACATCCACGTCTTGTTTGTCCATGCTTTGGGCATCTTCCTTCACACTCTTTCTCAATTACCTCAGAACATTCAAGTAAATTTATTATTGATTGTTTCACATAGCAGAACAAACACAATGAGTAACACCTTTCCAAACAAAAACAGATGATCAACATCACTTTCACTTTTGAGAGACTCTGATGTGCTTGTTTTGGTCATGGCAGTAATGATTCAACACACTGTAATGTGCCTTTTGTTCTAACGTTGTAATCATACTCCTGCAGCTTATCAGTATTCAGATAATCCAGTAGTTCTTGACAAATCGTAACTAGGTTCTCTTTTTTTGTTCATAATTTTTTTAGCAACATTGTGCATCTTTAATTTTTCTTTCAAATTATGTTCTACAAACCTTTACAGATAGCTACTATTTCAAAACTTCACAGACAACAGGCAATGGTTTTCACAGATCACAGCATGCACTTCTATAATGTGATTATTTTCAGTGAATCTTCTTCCCCCTTTGAAACACTGATACTACAAATGATATTCCATGCAGTTCAAATGATCTTCTCCACAGACTGTTACAGCATTAGAAAACACTATAGAAATTTTTTCTTAGTCTGAAGCAGAATTTCACACAAACACATAGCTCTTCCAAAGCTTTCATTGTTAAACCTTGCAACAGTTCACTGAGTGCACTAAACATGTATTCACTCTAATACAAGTAGATAGCTGACTTACTGACATGGCATGATGTAGCTGTTACTAGAATTATGGTGAACGTCATTTAAATGATGGTACTGTAGTTGTGAGTATGCTGTGCTAGCTGGTCAGCATACTGTTTTTAAAAGTTTTGTTTCTTTTAGGACATGCATGCATGCAAGTGTGGTCAAAAGAACTATTAGTCTTGTCTTGTTCAGGGCATGTATTCATGCCATAAGATAAATGTAGTATTCTGTAAAGTAGTTGGTGTTAAGTGGGTAACCAGGTGTAGAAGCCATACCAAAATTTACAAATACAAGTGAAATGTGATCCTTCAACTTGACTATCACAACAATAACTCCAAATAAGAACTGACTTGGACCATGATGACCCACCAAACTCTTGCCAGCACCGAAATAGGATGTAAAACATGTATACTAAGAACAAAATTTTATAAATGAATAAAGATTATACCCAACAAAGGATTGTAGAATTTGTACTTTCTTCATAGCTTGATTTCTTGGTGCTTATACTCAACCCCAGCAAATTTATGGCACAAAGGTAGCAGATAAAGTGCTTGAAAGCAACAGGCTAATCATCCCAACAGAAATTCCCTGCTTTTGTCTGCATTCTAACTGCACTGTTTTTTCTGGTTGGTTCTGTACACTATAGTGTGGAGCTCAGGACATGCTGTATCCTGTGTTAATGCAGTTCACCAGCTCTGATAGTGTACATTTCAAAGACTGGCAAGGAGACAGTGCTGAAGAGTTTGAATTCTTTGTTTCATAAGTAGTGGTGAAAAATCCAGCAGAGAACTAGCGTTTAGTGAGAATATTGATATTGCTGTTTTTCTATATATATATATAAGTCAGTAAATAGTGGGGTTGTGTTAACCGCACGTGGAGAAATAATAGGAAAATGAAAAATAATAATAATAAGGCAGAATGCTAAACTGGAAGCATATTTTAATAAAGATTTCTAACCGGCTTTCATTGTATGGCAAATTATCAAGAAGAGGGAGAATGAAAATGTTTTTTACAAAGAAGTAAAAAATGAAAAAAATAATATATAAAAAAATAAATATACCAATACATTATATTGTCTTTCAGCTTTTAAAGTTCAATGGTAATCCATGTAAATAGTTGGAAAAATAAGGATGCATGAAAATTGAGTTGTGTTAGGTTTAAAAAAAGAGAAAAGGTTTATGTGTTAAGCTGGAAGTGTAGTGTCAAAACAGGAAGTGTGTGTAAGGGGAGACAAATCTTTTTAGTTAGAGTTATGAACTCTGTTGAAAAAGAGTTCATAACTCCAACTAAAAAGATTTGTCTCCCCTTACACACACTTCCTGTTTTGACACCACACTTCCTGCTTAACACAAACTTTTAGCCCCTTTTCTCTTTTTTTAAACCTAACACAACTCTCAATTTTCATGCATCCTTATTTTTCCAACCATTATCTACATGAATTACCATTGAACTTTAAAAGCTGAAAGACAATATAATGTATTGGTATATTTATTTTTTTCATTTTTTACTTCTTTGTAAAAAACATTTTCATTCTCCCTCTTCTTGATAATTTGCCATGCAATGAAAGCCGGTTAGAAATCTTTATTAAAATATGCTTCCAGTTTAGCATTCTGCCTTATTATTATTTTTCATTTTCCTATATATATATATATATATATATATAGAGAGAGAGAGAGAGAGAGAGAGAGAGAGAGAGAGAATGTGTGTGTGTGTGTGTGTGTGTGTGTGTGTGTGTGCAGGTGTGCGTGTGTGTGTGGTCAGTTTATTGGTAATCATGCTGGTGCTGTTACTGCTACTGTTGTCATAGATACTGTAGATATTGTTAGACAATATGAATAGGTTAAAGTCCAAATGGTGAAGCACCAGGTAAGATACTTAGTTAGCTCATAGTTCTGGGGTCTAGTAGAGCTTAGACCCTGCTAGGAGAAGGGTTCAACTTTCCCTCTCAGTTCTTTAAAGTAAACGAAGTAATTAGCAATAATAACAAGTTCCAATTCCACAAGATGACTCAGGATAATATATATTGATATGAATGAAATTGCTAAGAGTAACTGTAAAGTTAAGATGCAGGAGAACTGACTAGATGGTCCAAATCTGAAAAAATTCTGCGGGAGGAAAACCATGTTGTGACCTCATACAAGGTACATAACCCTGATTGAATAAAAAAAATATATTCTACTTCTACTTCACAGGTAAATTGAGTTAATGGTAAAACGGTTATTCAACTGTGAAAATAATTTTCCCAATGACAAGATATAACCCACCTTATCCAGTGTAACATGTAAAATAGTAGAAATAAAATCTGCATACGTTTGAATTTCTTGATAATAGGTAATGCTAATGCTTTTGTTCTTGTTTAACATATTTTGTCAGTTTGTTGATCACAACAGAAGCAGCTTTTTGGGAGTTTTGGCCATGCTAAATCCATACTTTTTTCAGTGTATCAAGTGTATAATGTTAGTATTTCTAGTTTCTCAGAATCTAGCCTGATAATTTAAATACAAGTTAACTTGTGGTAGGAAAGATGATTGCTGCACATAGTTATTCACAAGTCCCTGATGATTCTATGTTTGGGATTAACATTTTGTTTAGAGCCTTGTAACACAGTCCAGTGAATAAGTTTTCTCTATATCACAGAACATTGAATATTGTTGAGTTGATCTTCATACCATCTTCCATATAAATCCTGCATTTTTGACTGTTTATGTGCGTCACACTTGGTTTATATTTGTGGACACACGCACACATATATAAATGCATATGCATACATACATACATTACATACATATACATCATCATCATCATTTAATGTCTGCTTTCCATGCTAGCATGGGTTGGACGATTTGACTGAGGACTGGTGAAACCAGATGGCTACACCAGGCTCCAATCTGATTTGGTAGAGTTTCTACAGCTGGATGCCCTTCCTAACGCCAACCACTCAGAGAGTGTAGCAGGTGCTTTTACGTGTCACCCGCATGAAGGCCAGTCCGGTGGTAATGGCCACACTCAAATGGTGTCTTTTATGTGCCACCTGCACAGGAGTCAATCCAATGTTTTGTTCACATGCCACCGGCACAAGTGCCAGTAAGGCGAAGCTGGAAATGATCGTGCTCAAATGGTGCTTTTTACGTGCCACCGGCATGGAAGCAAGACCGCTGCTCTGGCAGTGATACCACTTGGATGGTGCTGATAGTGCTCCACTGGCACGGGTGCCAGTCATCGAATTTGGTTCAATTTTAATTTCGATTTCACTTGCCTCAACAGGTCTTCGCAAGCAGGGTTTTGTGTCCAAAGAAGGGAAGGTACACATAAGTGGGTTGGTTACACTCCTGGTAAAGGCCATGGGTTATGGTCTCACTTGTCTTGCTGGATCTTCTCACACACAGCATATTTCCAAAGGTCTTGATGAGGCCCAATGTTCGAAGGTCATGCTTCACCACCTCATCCCAGGTTTTCCTGGGTCTACCTCTTCCACAGGTACTCCTCAACCGCTAGGGTGTAGCACTCTTTCACACAGCTATCCTCATCCATTCTCGCCAAATGACCATATTAGCGCAATCGTCTCTCTTGCACACCACAACTGATGCTTCTTAGGTCCAACTTTTCTCTTAAGGTACTTACACTCTGTTGAGTATGCACACTGACATTACACATCCATCAGAGCATACTGGCTTCATTCCTTGTGAGTTTATGCATGTCCTCAGCAGTCAGAGCCCATGTTTCACTACCATGTAGCATGGCTGTTCGAACAGTCTGCCTTTTACTCTGAACGAGAGGCCCTTTGCCACCAGCAGAGGTAAGAGCTCTCTGAACTATAGCCGAGGCTATTCTTAGTCTAGCAGCTACACTTTCAGTGCACCCACCCCAGCTCCTGACTTGGTCGCCTAGGTAACGGAAGCTATCAACTACTTCTAGTTTTTCTCCCTGGAATGTGGCAGAAGTTGTTCTCTGCACATTTACAGTGTTTATTGCTCCTGAGCATCTGCCACATACAAAAACTATCTTCCCAGTTAGCCTTCCTTTGATATTGCTGCACCTCTTATGTGTCCATAGCTTACACTGGATACATCTTATAGAGTTTCTACCTACGCCTTTTCTACAGATCAAGCAGGTTTGTGGTTTGTCTACCTTTCTACTTATTAGGACTTTGGTTTTAGCTAGGTTGACTCTAAGGCCCTTCAATTCTAATCCTTGCTTCCACACCTGAAACTTCTCCTCTAGTTCTGATAGTGACTCAGCAATTAGAGCAAGGTCATCAGCATAGAGGAACTCCCACACACAAATACACACACACATATTCTTTTTCTACTCTAGGCACACAGCCTGAAATTTTGGGGAGGGGGCCAGTCGATTAGATTGATCCCCAGTACACAACTGGTACTTAATTTATCGACCCCGAAAGCATGAAAGGCAAAGTCAACTTTGATGGAATTTGGACTCAGAATGTAAAGACAATGCTAACGTTTCTGCCAGCTTGCCACCTTACACACACACACACATATTATCATTATTTAATATCCGTTGTCCATGTTGGCATGGGTTGGGCAGATTGACCAGAGCTGGCAAGCCGGGGAGCTGCACCAGACTCCAGTCTGATTTGGCATGGTTTCTATGGCTGAGTACCCTTCCTAACACCAACCACTTTACAGAGTGTGATGAGTGTTTTATGTGGCACCACATGGGTACTTTTATGTGGTGCCACATGGGCACTTTTACATGAGTGCTTTTACATGGTACCACAAAGGCACCTTTACATGGCACCACCCTGAGCGCTTTACACCACCAGAAGGGTCGGTCTTAACACTCCTGCTGCAGAGTATTGGTCTTATTGAGTTCAGCAAAGCACCAGGCATCTCGGTCCTTTGTCATCTTGTCTGAAAGGTTCAATGTCCTGAGATCATTCTTCAGCACTTCAATCCATGTCTTCCTGAGTCTCCCATTTGCACATGTTTCATCCACTTCGAGTGGTTGGCACTACTTTATGGGGCTATTGGCATCCATCCACATCCCATGCCCAAACCAGCACAGTCTTCTCTCTTGCACACAACAACCAATTCCTTTAATGCCTAACTTCTCTCTCATAACACTAGCACTCTGTTGAACATGTACACTTACATTACACACCCAGTGGAGTATACTGGCCTCATTCTTTTCTAATGTCCTCTGCATTCCTCATTCCTTTTTAATGTCCTCTGCATTCAGGGCCCATGTCTCACTGCCATGTAGAATTGCTGTCTGTGTAACTGCATCATACAATCTTCCTTTCACTTGGAGAGAGAAAACTTTCATTGCCAACAAAGGTAACAGCTCTCTGAATTTCCTCCATCCTATTTTTATTCTAGCTATCATGCTCTCAATGCACTTCTCCCACAACTAATTTGGTCCCCTAGGTAGCAGAAATTATCTACTGCTTCTAATCAGCTACCAGAGCATTTGAGAGAATCAATTTCCTGAGTTTCTCAAGTTTTTATGGATCCTGTGCATCTTCTACATACGAAAACTATCTTCTCTGATAACCTCACTGACCCACTCTCTGGTAAAACACACACATATTTATTTATTTATTTATTTATATGCTTAAAGGTCAACAACATAAAAATTACATCGTTTTTAATATTTCATAAAATCTTCCATGAATCCAAGCCACATTAACTGACCAACAAAATTCCTCTATTCAATTTGTAGTTCTCTAGTAGTAATACAGCTCTTGTAAGGAGGTTATGTTTTCAACTACTCTCTGTTAAGGGTTTTATGCACTATTATTATTATTATTATTATTATTATTATTATTATTATCATTATTATATATAGGTCAAACTGGCATAATTGTTAGAGCATCAGACAAATTGCTTTGCAGTATTTCTTCTGGCTCTTTACATTCTGAACTCAATGTTAACCAAGATAAACTTTGTCTTTTATTCTTTCAGGGTCAATAAATAAAGTGTAAGTCTGGTGCTGGGATCAAGTAAATCTAGAAAATGCCATGCCATCAAATTCCTAGCCTTTCTACCGATATTAGAAACGATTGTCTTTCATCCTCTTGGGGTCAATAAAATAAGTATCAGTTGAGCACTGGGGTCAATGTAATCGACTTACTCCTTTTGCCCAAATTTCAGGCTTTGTACCTATAGAAGAAAGGATTATCATCATTGTCATCACCATCTTAAGGAGTGGACCCACTAGTAAAACTCCCTTTGGTATTTACTTTTGCTGAAAATCACTTACAACATAACCTCAGAAAAATAACATTGTTCCAAGAGATGCCTTGATACAGAAAATTACTATGTTCCCCCTTTCACTTTCTGGCATTATAGAAGCTTATTTTTCATCAGTCACTACAACCTTAATATGGTCTTAGGACATGGGTGGAAAATAATAGAGCCAAAACAGCATGATGACCAGTTAATAGAAGCCTTCTATATATAGATGGATGATATATTTCTGGAATTTTGATAATTTGCAATCCTAGAGTTTAGGACATTACTGTTACTCTTGTCCTTCTGTATTTAATATCAGTTCGTATATCTTTCTCAGTGAAGGTGACATCAACATGGTAGCAAGACCCAGAAGAATTATCAACAAAATTTCCCTCAAATTACAAGTCAAGTCTTATGCATGTGTATATGTGTGATCCAGTGATATATATATACATATATTCACATATATATATACATATATATATATATATATATATATATATATATATACATACACACACAAACACACATATATATACACACATATATATATACATACATACATTTACGTGTGTGTGTGTGTGTGTGTGCGTGCGCACACGTGTGCACTTATTTAAAGTTGTGTACAAGTGCTTATGCATTGGAGAAAATATATCCAATGAATTCTAGAGCTCAATTCTTTAACATATCTTTAAATTTCAATATATTTTTACTTCAATACAATAGCAAACATGATATTGCATAAAGTTACGGATCTATTTTAAAATGGGGGCCACAGTATTTTCTTAACGAAACACTTTGAAACTTGGAACACTGGTAGAATGTATCATATAAAACATCTTTTTCTCTTAGTCTTCTTAAAAAAAAAAAGAAATCCCTAAGTTATTCCATGTTAAAGTTGTCATATTTCTGTAATTTCAACCAATCACTGACGTCCATTCAGCCAATATACATTAAGTGCCGACTACATAAACAAACGATTCTGAAACAATTCTATCGGTGATAAAATTATTATT
Source organism: Octopus bimaculoides (assembly GCF_046866305.1). Lineage (NCBI taxonomy): Eukaryota > Metazoa > Mollusca > Cephalopoda > Octopoda > Octopodidae > Octopus > Octopus bimaculoides. The sequence goes on along the minus strand of NC_142930.1, from coordinate 80,317,069 downwards.
TCCTTGTCAAAAAATGGCTGAAGCATATTGGAAGTAGCTAATAAACCTTTCTATTATAGGCTAACCCTAACCCTAACCCTAGATTTAGGGTTAGGGTTAGGGTAAAACAGCAAATTTAAAAAGAAAAAAGCAAATAAAACGAAGAAAAAAAAAGGAAATGAAAAAAGCAAATAAAACGAAGCTATGGAGATTAAATACGCTTTACACCGCTTAATCAGCCAAAGGAGTAAATGTAAACAACTGAATACTTGTCAGTGATTGGTTGAAATTATCGAAATAAGACAATTTTTTACATGAAATAAATTCGAATACAAAAATATTTTTCTGTTCTATAACACAAAATAGATAAGTATACGAAGTTTGAAAGTCTTTCGGTACCAAATACACTACGTAAAACATTAATGAAAACTGTGGCCCCCGTTTTAAAATAGATCCAAAGTTATCAATTGGCTAAAACAAATGTTCAGAGCAAACTATTTGGGAGAATAGAAAACAAATAATCTCATTGTAGGGTATTTAGTATATCATTATTTTATTCAAATATATGCCACTGGCTACTCTGAGTTAGCTCTTTAGCTCATTTTTGTTCTTAGAGCAGAACCAAACCCCTAATCATGTGGTTTTGAAGCAAACATCTTAACTACACAACAATACCTTACTACTAAATCCAAAACCATTATTACTATTGCAACATTCACATCACCAACGTCTAGGTCTCCAAGTTCTTCCCAGTAACATTCTTATCAATAATATCTGATAACAACTTTCTAAGCTTTTCTTTAAACTTCAGTTACACCTAATGGAAGGTTAAAAGCAAAAATACATATTAGCAACAGAGACAGTATTATTACTAAGAGGTTATATTTAACCTCACTTAAACATGGATATTCTGTTAGAACAAACTATACTGCAGTAGATACCATGAAAGAAACTCTCATATGGATTTTTGGTGCAAAATACATTCTTGCTTATATAACCAGTGGCAGGGAAATAAATCCCTACCACCTTCGGTGCCAAGACCACCATATGACATGATTTTGACCTTCCTTGGTTTTGGTAATGATGGACACTTGACTGCTAGAGACAGCAGCAATTCATTCCCCCACCAGCGATATATAAAAAAACAGTGCCAGAACAGAAAGTTTTGGATGGGGTTTTTTTTTAATACTAAAATATGAAACAGATAATGTGAGTGAAATGTGTCAAATATCTCAACCCATTAATATTTAGTGAACCAAAAAAATATGAACATGAATTAATGAAGTCATATGTCATCACTACCAAGCGCCAACAGCACCACCACCTAAATTACTCACACCACTACTACACCTGACATCATCATTCACACAACAATACACCCACCATTAAAACACTACCACCAATACTATTACTGTTACACTAACACACACAGACCTCGCTATTAGCACCTCTGCTACTTTTAAATCTATCACCTACACCATCATGACTATTACAATTCATACTACTACCATCACATCTTATAATAACTAAGTACTATGCACCATTACTACATAGGCAACTACCATCTTTTCTACTACTGCCACAATGTCTGCATCACAAAAATCACCACTGTTACCATCACCATTACTCACCACAACAACCACCATTGCCCACCTCAACTACCACCACAAATAATAATACTGCTGCCAATACCACCATCAGTAACACTGGTGTTGGTTTGTTTACATTCCAATATGTTAGCAATTTAGCAAAAAGAGAGTGATAGAATAAGTATTAGACTTCAAAAAAAAAATAGGGGGTAATTTGATTAACTTAACTGCTTCAGGGAAGTGCCCCAGTATGACCACAATGAAATGACTGAAATAAAAGAGTAATTAATATCATCACTCTTATATAGGTAATAATACTGGAGGCTTCTACATGACCACTCAGCCTAAAAGAAATAGCAGTCAAGCTGATCTCAAATTGTGGAGGGAACACCAGAAGTGCTGATCTCTGACTGTGGAGGGAACCTGTGGGAGAGGTAGACCCAGGAAGACGTGGGACAAAGTGGTGAGAAAGGATCTTCAGACACTGGGCCTCACTGAGGAAATAACCAGGGACCAGGAGTTGTGGCGATTTGCTGTACTTGAGAAGGCACGTCAAGCCAGGTAAAATCACACAGTTGCACTCATGCTAGTGCTGCATAAACACACCTATACCAGCAGAATGTAAAATGCACCCAGCACATTGTAACATAGGTGACATTAGGAAGGGCAACCGATTGTAGAAACGATGCCAAAACAGACAATTGGAGTTGGGACATGATGATGACCCTACCATCTTAAAAACAGATATACTAGATAATGCAGGCCTAGATTGGAATGATCATGGCTAAAATGCCTTAAACCATGGATTTGCTACATCTGAGATGACCTGGAATTAAACAACAACAGTGGCTACTATAAATGCACCCACACTGTTTCTGTCTTGACTACAACTACTAAGATCCTCATCCCTGTCACAAATATTATATCCAACACTACTAACAATCACATTACCATCACTACATTCACATTCATCATATCCATCACTTCCACAATCATCAACATCTTCACCTCATTACTAGAACTACCACCACCAACAACACCACTTACAACACAGCTGCCATTATCATCATCATCACTACGTTCACCACCACCATCCCCACCATAATCATAATATCAATCTGTAACAATAATTTCAAGGAATTTGGAACCAATTTACTAAAAGAGTAGGCCACAGTTTTAGTGAGGAATACAGCTAAATATTGTTTTGTTGTTTTCTATTATATTTGTATGTGTATATGCTGGGTGGTGATGGTAGTTATGAAAACAGGAGGTGTAAGTTATGACATTATCTTTGACATTTGGAAATAATAATGTATCCCCTACCTACATTTACATAGTTTTGTTAAGAACAGAAACCACAAAAAAATGAGGTCGCTGTTTAAGTCAATCTGGGGTGTTGGAGTCTAGCCATGCCCTCACTTAAGTTAATTGCTATCAAAAAACCTTTAGTGAACACTGTATGAAATATCCAGATTAGGTGTTAGGAAATTTTTTCTGCCATGTTTTATAACACTGGAGTACTATGTAATTGAAATGTTGTTGATAGCCAGCATCTATACCATTTTATGAGACAATTCAGTATCTACCAGGATAATCTATCCCTTTTATATTCTTTTCAAAGTAACTCTCGTTTTTTAATGAGGAAACAAGGCAGACTACCAGAGAATGGAGAGAATTAATACCAATGCACCCCTGAAGGATATTCCAATACCACCAAAGAAAGAATACATTAAAGACCTTATATACAAAACCAACTCTTTCATACACAGATAGAGATGGCAGGCATACTTCCATGACGAAAAGAGGAAGACTCAAACAACAACGCAACAGATGAACAGATACAGTGAATTTTTAAAACAAGGAAATACCTGCCACCCAACCTACACCTAGCTGACTTTAAAGATGAACTATGAAATATTAAGAATATTAAATTCTGTAAATTCCCACTAAGAATAGATAAATACCCCTAGAAACTAAACTCCCTAACAAAGAAGCTCAAGAAAAAAGAAGGAATTTTAGTACACACAGATAAAATGGGTAACTTGTACCATTTAATCCACTGCCATTACAATACACTACGCAAAAAAGAGATAAACTAAAAGTTATAAAGTCACGAATCCTAACAACCTTACACAGCTTAAACTGCAAGCTAAAGGTATTATGGAAAAATATAATTTAGCAGATAAAACTAAACCTTACAAGCCTAAAACCCAGAATTAATCTTAAGGACCATAAAACCTAACTTTTGCACTAACCCTACTGTTAGACTCATTTTCCTTTCTAAATCGGACCTTGGTAGGATAAGTAAGTTTATCAGAGATAAGTACATAGCCACACTTTGAAATGTCATGAAGCTTAAACTATGGTCACATGAGATAACTGACTGGTTTACTAAAATCCCAGATGAAAATAAGACAAGATTCATGCAAATCAACATATCTAACTATTATGCTTCAATTAAGCCTATCCTCTTAAATAAGGCGCACATGTTTGCTAGGAAACACTCATCACTTATAAGAGTAGAAGTAGACATTATTTTAGTGGCTAGGAAATCAATTATAAAATTTGAGGGAAAGTACTGGGTGAGAAAGGATAGACCAGAGATGTTTGTCATAAATATGGGATCAACAGACTGCACAGGTAACAGATTTAGTAGGGATATACATTTTAATCTTCCTGTATAACGAACTCCCAGAAATAGGAGGGAGTCTATACAGGATGATGCACTTTTCACCCTGTTTAACCCCTCAAAGCGGGACAGAAAAATAGAGGAAATAATTTTTTTAGGTTCTTTAAAAACATAGGACTCTCAATATTTATAGAAGAGGAACATAACTCAGCTTTCTTGATGTTAATTTAGATTTAAGTAGAGGTATACACAGGCTTTATCATAAACTTAATACAAACCTTAAATACATTCATAGAAATAACAATCACCCAAAAAGTATAACCTGATCAATAGAAAATATATCAATCTGAATTAATAAACTCTCAGTGAATGAGGAAGTCATCATCACCATCGTTTAACATCCATCTTCCAAGCTAGCATGGGTGGGATGGTTTCACAAGAGCTGGCCAGGCAGAAGCCTGCACCAGACTTCTGTGACTGTTTTGGCAGGATTTTTCAGCTGGATGCCTTTCCTAACACCAACCACTCAGCAGAGTGGAAGTTAGTGCTTTTTACATGGTACAAGCACAGGCAAGGTCAGTTTTAGCAAGGTTTTTACAGCTGGATCCCCTTCCGAACACCAACCATTTTACCATGTAGACTGGGTACTTTTAAGTGGCACCTGCACTCACAGGGTCACCAAGTACTTACAAGACAAAAACAAGAAAAACAAAAAACTTTCAAGAGGGGTGGAGGCATTGGAGAAGGTGATCTTGTGTTGGATGATGAAAAGTTATAGTGAAACAGATACAGGTGTCTTGCAGTAGAAGTACTAGGATACCCAGCCAGAGAGAGAGAGAGAGAGAGAGAGAAAGAGAGAGAGAGATCAGGAATGAAGACAGAAACAGGTGCGCTACTGCAAAGGAAATACATGGTTACCCAACCTGAGGGAAATGCAGAAGGGGAGAGAGAGTGGGAGACAGCAGAATAGAGGTGGTGGCAAAATGCTGGTCATACTCACAAGGAATGGGTATTAGTACAAAAATGGGATGGTTGAGTAAAGGAAGAGAGAGATATAGATGGTGGCAAGTGCCAGGGCATACCTTTGAGGTTCCAACGCCATAATATAAGTGGCAGGATATTGCGAAGGAAGTGTGATTAAAGAGTGCGAGTAAATGGTGAAAAACCTGGGTATGTATATATATATATATATATATATATATATAGAGAGAGAGAGAGAGAGAGAGAGAGAGTCAGGGGGATACCTATAGCAATGATAGAGGAACAGGGCCATGAGTACGGGATTGGGGAGTGAGAGCTTGGTACAGTGTATGAAGGAGGAAATGTGAGAAAAAGAAGAGATGTGGAGATATAGATTGGTTTGTTGGGGTAGGGTAAGGGAAAAGTTTTCTTGTTGTGTGGATGTGACATATATGTAGGGGCTAACAGATAACAATAATACAGTGAGACAGGGTGTGTGGGTAGAACACAGAGGTTGGGGGAAAGTGGAGAGCAATGATACAGTGGCACAGAGCTAAGGGGACATGATTGGGGAGTGGGAAGTAAGCATAGTGCATGAAGCAGAAGTGTGAGGAAGAGGAGAAATATAGAGATGTAGTTTGGTTTGTTGTGGTAGAGTGTGAGAAGTTTTCTTTTATGTGGGTTAGAACTCAGTTTTACTGATGTGAGCAAGTCTTCTCAAGAACTTCATATCACCAGACATTTCAGTCCATTGGCATTTCCTCCGTGAGGCCCAACTTCCTGAGATCGGTCTTCACCACTTCATCTCACATCTTTCTGGGTCTCCTTCTTGCACGGGTACCATCCACTTTCAGTGATCTGCACTCCTTTATGCAGCTGTGCTCATTCATATGCATCACAGTTTTCTCTCTTGCATGCTACATTTGGTTCCTCTTACGACCAACTTTTCTCTCAATACATTTTCACTTTGCTGTAACTGTGCACTGAAGTCGCACATTGAACGGAGCATACTACCTTCATTTCTCTCCAGTCTATGCATGTCTTCTGCATGGAATATAGCTGTTCACACACAAGTATCATATAGTCTACCTTTCACTCTGAGAGAGAGGCTTTCTGTTGCCAACAAAGGTAATAACTCTCTGAACTTCCTCTACCTAATTCTTATTCTAGGAACAATACTTTCAGAGCATCCTCCACCATTGCTAATTTGGTCACCTAGATAAAAGAAACTATCTACAGCCTCAAAAGAGCTTCCTGGACATTTGAGAGAATCTAATTCCCGTGTGCTTTTAGTGCATATTTTTCCTGCACATCTGCCACATACAAGGACAACTTCATCTGTTAATTTACCTGTGATTCTACTGTACCTCTTATGTGTCCGTGGTTTACACTGGGTGCAGTAAATGGAATTTCTTCCAACTCCTTTCTTACATATTGAGCAGAGCCATTTACCTGATGGAAAAAGAGTTTTATCTTCTTTCTTACTAACAACCACTCTTGTCTTAGCTAGGTTAACTTAAAGGCTGTTTGATTCCAGGTTTTGTTTCCATACCTGGAACTTCTCAAATTCTGCTAAAGATTCTGCAATTAGAGCAAGGTCATCAGCATACAGCAGTTCCTATGGGCACCAAGTTTTGAATTCCTCTGTTATGGCCTGGAGGACTATAATGAATAAGAGTGGGCTGAGAACTGAGCCCTGGTGAACTCCTACCTGAATGTTAAATTCATCATTGTATTCATGGCTGACTCTCACCTTACTGACAGCACCAATATACATGGCTTGTACAGTTCTAACAAGCCACTCTACTCCAAACTTCCTTAGAGACCACCATATAACAGAGCTGGGAACTCTGTTGAAAGTTTTCTTAAGGTCAACAAAGGCTAAGTACAATGGCTTACTTTTGGCCAAGTACTTTTCCTGCAGTTGTCTCACTGGGAAGATGGCATCTGTGGTACTCTTCCCAGGTACAAAACCAAACTGCATCTCATCTAGTTTAATTCTATTTAGTAATTTTCATGACTTGGTCTAGCAGTTTAATACCTCTGTAGTTGTTTCTATGTAAAGCATCACCTTTACCCTTGTAGCAGCTAACTATAATACCACTGCACCAGTCATTGGGAGTGGTGCCTTCCTGAACAACCTGATTAATTATACGGGTGACTAAGCTGTATCCTAATCCACCAGAAATTTTAATCATCTCGGCAGTGATTCTTGATGGCCCAGGGGCTTTCCCTGTCTTCATGTCCTTAATTGCTTAATCTATTATGCTACTATCAACTCCTGATGGTTGGTCCCTCAATTGGTTCGATATTTGGTAAACTCTCCTTCTTCCATTCATTTTCCACATTTAGTAACATTTCAATGCATCTTTCTTCCCTGAGTCACTAAGTGCAAGTATACCATTATCCATTCACACATTTCTCACCTACCACATCTCTATTTTCTCTGATACACTGCTTTGCAATCCTGAACACCTCATGCTTCTGATCTTCACACTGTAGAACATTTGCAAATCTCTTAACTTCAGTTACTCCTTTTGCTATATATGCCTGATGCCTAGCTACTCTTTTGACTACCTGATATAATCCTTTGCTTCCACCGTCTTTCCAGGCCTGTCTTTTTGCTTTTATAATACTGTCAACCTCCTTGCTCCACCACCATGTCACCCTTGGTCTAGCTGGGTCTCTGCACCAACTATAGATTTCATCTGTAGCTCTCAGTAGACTGTCCTGCAGAAACTTCCAGTTGTCCTCTAAGCTATATGTCCCCAACTCTTTCTCTCTTTTGTCAGAAGCTTCCATTTTTGTCTGTTTGCTGGATCACTGAGCTTCCATAGTCTTCTTTTCTAGATTGGTTTATTTCTCTGAGTCTTTCTAGCTCTAATTCTGAAGTCACAACCTATGTTGGGTTGTACACTCTCCACCTGGGAAAGACTTTGCATTTTTAAGCATCCATGTATCTCATTGCCTGGTGAGGAGGTAGTCAATCTGGCTTATGTGCTCACCAGACTGATAAGTGATTAGGTGGCTGGCTGGTTTTTTGAAGTTAGTGTTACGGATCATAAGATCATTTGTATCACAGAACTCCAGCATTCCCAAATGAGGTTTTTTATAATTTCACATTAGAGAAGGCAGGATATAGAGAAAAATTAAAATTCCTTAATGGTGTTAATAATCATGACAGTAAGCTTAATATGGAAAGCATCACTAATCAAATAGAACAGACAATAAGAAGAGTTAAGGATAGGAAATCTGTGCAATTAGAATATAACAATAGAGCTCCCAGAAATAAAAAGAAGAGTACAAATTTACTTGAATATGTTCCAAATAAAGAACAAAGTTGCGTAGATACGAATGGACCATTCAGGTAGGGTAGGTAAACTATACATAAACTCTATAAATAGTAATATACAAATAATTGACAAATATGATAGCAAACAAACCAAATGTTGTAATAAGAACCAAATAAAGAGAGTACACCCTTTTACAAAAAGCTTAGGTAGAAATAGAAACACATACCTTATAAACAGGGATACCTCTAGCTATCATCATCCTCATCATCATCATCGTTTAACATCTGCTTTCCATGCTAGCATGGGATGGACGATTTGACAGAGGACTGCACCTGGCTCCAATCTGATCTGGCAGAGTTTCTACAGCTGGATGCTGTTCTTAACGCCAACCACTCCGAGAGTGTAGTGGGTGCTTTTATGTGCCACTAGCACAAGGGCCAGTCTGGTGGTACTGGCAACGGCCATGCTCAAATGGTGTTTTTTACGTGCCACCTGCACAAGAGTCAGTCCAGCAGCACTGGCAACAACCTTGCTCGAATGTTTTGTTCACATGCCACCGGCACAAGTGCCAGTAACGATCACACTCAAATGGTGCTTTTTACATGCTACTGGCTTGGAAGCCAGACAGCTGCTCTGGCAGTGATCCCGCTCGGATGGTGCTGTTAGTACTCCATTAGCACAGGTGCTGGTTATCGAATTTGGTTCAATTTCAGTTTCACTTGCCCCAACAGGTCTTTGCAAGCAGAGTTTAGTGACCAATGAAGGAAGATTGGCATGGGTGCCAGTCGTCGAATTTGGTTCAAAATAATTTCCAATGTACCAAAATTGTTTTATTTGGCCTTAACTAAACATTTTCCAAAAGACAGTAAATACTATAGAATCTTTATTAAAAATCAGGTTAGATTAGCTTTCTATAATAGCAAAAATCTAGCATTATAGCTTAGAATTATAATTATAGATCAATAAATAGCAACAATGTCAACATGAGTGAACAAACCATGGGTGATACAGCTGGGTATTAGGATATGAACTATACTTTGACAACCAATGGAGTTGAAGAGACCTGAGGGAGCTCCACAGTTGGCCTGGAAGTAGTGAATATGAATTCTAGAGGGCAAAGTACTCAGCATGTTGTCTCTGTTGAGAAGACTAATAGCTTAGAAGATAGACGGAAGAATATAAAAATCACATCAAGAGTAGGTGAAGTGGATGATTGTGATGGAAGTACTAGGGCTATTAGTTACGATTGTGCAAGGTACAGGGTCTGTCCACTTGGCTCTGATTCTAAACATAAAAATATCGCTTATAGATATAAGATTACCTCAGAGAATAGAGAATATTTCTATATAGGAGCTAGCTCATGTTATATTAAGCAGAGAATTGCCAATCATTTAAGTTCATTTAGAAATAGGGACAAAATGAATACCACCAGCCTTAGTAAGCGAATTTGGGCACTTAAGATAGTAATAAAGTATTTTCAATTGCTTGGGAAATTATCAGTAAGGTAAAACCTTATAGAATAGGTGATAATAGATGTACCCTTTATGTAGAGGAAGTGTACCAAATTTTCTTTTCTAAATATACAATTTTAAACACTAGACAGGAACAGGCTATGAGATGTCTACAATTGATTAAATATATGTTTAAACAATATAAAGAAACATAAATTACCATCTATAATAATTATACTAGTTAACATGATTGTGATAATTAATGATACTTTTGCAAATAATACTAAAATAATTTTAGTAATGGCAACAATAATAATATTGAGGGTATAAGCCCAAGCATAAGTGAATTACCTCTGAATAAATAATGTACTACATACAGTAAAATGTAAACAAAACTGTTACAATTGATTGCAATTTGAATGAACATTTCATAAACCACGATTCAATTGTAATAGCAGTAGAGGTGATTATAAGACCAGAATTCAATTTGAATACCAATGCAGGAAGCTCGGTTGAACTAGTTCACTTTGCCACCATTGTAAGTGATGGACCCTTGATGAAATTGCAGCGACTAGGATGCATAATTGGATATGGAGCAATGTTTAGTTACTGCAGTAGTTGGTCATTGTTATATATGCTGAATAAAACTTTTTTTAATAAAAAGTTTTGGATATGAATAAATCTCCACTCTCCTCTTCATTTTCAATTATATATATATATATATATATATATATATATATATACACACACACACATGTAAGTGTGTGTGTGTAAGTAGCTGTACAGTAAGAAGTTTCCTTCCCAATCACATGGTAGCAGGTTCAGTTACACTGCATGGCACTTTGGGAAAAATGTCTTCTACTATAGCCTTGGGCCTAATAAAGCCTTGTGAGTAGATTTGGTAGATGGAAACTGAAAGAAGCCCATCGTGTGTGCATGTGTGTGTGTGAGTGCGTGTGTGTGTTTGTGTATTTGTGTCTGTGTTTGTCCCCCTCCACCATTTGACAACCAATGCTGGTGTATTTACATTGCCATAACTTAGTAATTCAGCAAAAAGGGACTGATAGAATAAGTACCAGGCTTAAAATAAAATGAGTACTGGGGTTAATTCATTTGACTGAAATTCTTCATGATGGAGCCCCAGCATGGCTGCAGTCTAATGACTGAAACAAATAAAAGATACAAGATACAAACACACATATAAGTCCTTTAGTTTACACAGTACTCAGGTTACACAGCTTCTTAGCACGGCTTGGGCTTTAATCTTTTTTTTTGTTCTTTTTTTTTACATTATGAACAGTCAATGAGCCTCTGGAAATTAAGGGTACCATTAACAATATTTGTAATTTTGAATAAATTTAACATTGATATTTAAATATGGAAAATAATTGATGGATTTATTTGGCAAGTGATTTGAAATAATAATCAATAGTGTCATTTTTATCACTTTCCTTTTCCAGTTTTTATTGTTTCCATTTACCTCTTATTACCCATCTCATTGTAGAACCTCAATTTCACAACAGTATCCATATACATACACACACTCACATGCACGCACACATGCATGCTCAAACACACACACATACATATAACAGTAAGATCCAAGGATCCAAGTGTAGGAAGCTCTTTCTAACATTTGATTTTCTTTTTATTGTGTACATGTGTATGCATGGGTGCACCAATGTGTTTGTTTACAGTCGACTTAGTAAAGTGGCCCCAGCTTAATATTTATAACAACTTCCCTTTCCCTTAAAGTCACCAACCATCTACCCTAAAACACTCCCTCTTTCTTCTCCCTCTCCTTTTCTTTATTGCCAACAACTTTATGCAATTCCCATTCCTAAATATTTGATCACATCCTTACCTTTTCTTACTTACTCTCTCTTTTACTCTTTTACTTGTTTCAGTCATTTGACTGTGGCCATGCTGGAGTACTGCCTTTAGTCAAGCAAATCGACCTCAGGACTTATTCTTTAGAAGCCTAGTACTTATTCTATCAGTCTCTTTTGCCGAACCACTAAGTTATGGGGACGTAAACACACCACCATTGGTTGTCAAGCGATGTTGGGGAGACAAATACAGACACACAAACATACACACACACACATATATATATACATATATACAACAGGCTTCTTTCAGTTTCTGTCTACCAAATCCACTCACAAGGCTTTGGTCAGCCAGAAACTATAGTAGAAGACACTTGCCCAAGATGCCACACAGTGGTATTGAGCCCGGAACCATGTGGTTGGTAAGCAAGCTACTTACCACACAGCCACTCCTGTGCCTTATTGACTATTTTATTTCTTCAAGCATTGCTTTTTTTTATTCTGTTTTTCCAGCTTCACCACTCATTTCAAATTACATCTACGGTGAGTTAATTCGGGATTCCCAAACAACAATGTAACTTTCATATAACTAAGGTATCCTCAGCCTGATGAGTAGCTGTCTCAGAACCGCTCATAGAGTAATTATTACATCAGAGAATCAGCTAGCTAGGAAACATATGTAGCCTGGATTTTACCTGTTCCATTCCCTCAATTTGGATGGATATATATATATATATATATATATATATATATATATATATATATAATACATATATAATTTAGAGAAAAACCAACTATTAACAAATTCAACAATGAAAAATGTCACTCAGAACATCTAGAAAAACAAATATACCACAAAAAACCCTATTCCAAAAATCAATAAATTACACAATCAATAAATAGCAAATAACATTAAAAGACTATGCGCATTTCGTGGCTATATTTAAAATAAATTCGATTCGATCTAAAACTAAATTCGATTCGATTCGATCTAAAAATATAGTCACTCTTCAGGTCTAAAATAACTCATAAGAATAATAAAAATGATAATAAAATCAATGTACATATCTAATCTTATAATAAAATATCAAATAAATATAGAATAATACTTGTTTTAACAATAAATAATCGAAAAATATTTAACAACATTACTTAAAATAAAAACATAACTCATCTTATCGAAGAATTTCTGTTAAACTAAAATTTCAAACGTAATATTAAGAACTTAGCGTTTATGAGAAATATATCGCGTGAAAATATGGCGTAATTATAAAAATTATAGAATAAATAGATAGAATGTGTATTTAAACTGTTATATATATATATATATATATATATATATATATACCCACACATACATACATACATATGCATCATCATTTAACATCCATTTTCCACTCTGACATGGGTTGGATGGTTTGACAGAAACTGGCCAGACACCACACACACACACACACACACACAAACACACACAGATATGTGTGTGTGTGTGTGTGTGTGTGTGTGTGTGTGTATACACAGTTTAAGATAATTTCCATTTTCTAATTAGCTAACAGGACAAAGGGGTAATGAATATGTCAAATAACGTTATTTAACTGAAGGGGATGACTTCAGTTTCCTCACTTTCTCTCACTTCTTTCATCTTCTATCACTCTGTTCTCTTTCTAGCACTCTCACCTTTCCCATCATGTTACAGTTTTTATTTAATCTCTTTACTAGTAATTGTCACATAGCTGTCTATCAGTCTCTCCCCACCTCTCTCATTCTCTCTCTCTCTCTCTCTCTCTCTCTCTTCTATCATCTTGCTCTGGTCCTATTTTGTCACATTCTCACCAATGTAATTGACAAGACAACCCTTTGGTACTGATGAACAAATGAATGGAAACAATGAAGGGAAGAGAGGAGTAGTGCTAAACGTTTTGAGTGTCAAAATAAAATGCAGCTAATACACTCTGTGACACGATTGGTGAACAACAACAATGCAAGTAAAAAAAGATTCTTTATTTTTGTCAGGAACAGGACAACCTCCCATCTGCTGGTGTCATGATAAATTGTAGAGTGTCCAGCAACCAAAGAAATCATAGCAAACATGGGATGTATAAGTGAGACACGGGCCGCCAACCCATCTAGAAAAGGAATAATTTCAAATAAGAACAGAGTTGGACTGTGTCAACCTATCCAGCCCATGTCAGCATAGAAAAGCAAATTGCATGATGATGACTGTGTGTGTGTGTGTGTGCATGCCCACGTTTAGATATTGAACCATTTGATAGAGTTAATTTATTCATTTGATAAAGTGAAACCCTCAGCTTCAAATGAATAAATGCACAAATACATATACTCATACACCCCCACCACACTCATACAAGGAGAAAGAGAGAAGTGTATTACTGTTTCCATCTCAACATTAACACCATCAGCAGCATCAACAACAATAAGTACAGCTTTAATAGCCCTAGACAAAACTAATTTCAATGAATGCAGTACAACTATCTGATGAATAAGTATGAGGAATTCATTTGTATTCTAGCTTTGGCTTTTAGCCATTCTTCTAGATGGTATCTAACAGCAACCAAAGCTACTTTATTTGAATCTATAACCATCAACACAGACACTGAAATACAAGACAGTCAATATCAACTTAATAAAACAGCTGAACCAAATTATTGAACTGGTAGTGAGTCAGGAATGCTATTTTTGTTTTTGCGGCATAGCACAGTTGTGCTATGGCATACTCCAGCCGATCAGAGCTGGGTGCGTATGAACACTAAAGGCAGTTCTCTGCCCAAGCAGAGAAGTGGGAGTTTTTAACAGTTGGTGAAAAGATGGCACAATAGCAACATTTCCTTTCAACATGAAGTAGCTTTTGGTTTTTCACCACCAACTTCTTGCAGCTAACTTGGAGTTATATTGGATCTCAACTTGTCAACTCTTGAACAGCCTATTTCACTTATGCTAATTTCGCTCCTCAAAATTGTGGATGACATCAGCCACAATTCTGCCTCATAATGAACTATAATGTTTTCATTTAAGCTAGCTCTGTACCTCTTAGCTTATAACAGCTTTCAACAGAATCATTTGTTCAAAACTAAGTTACAGTGCTTTACCTGACTCACATACATACAGGCTACATTCTTTTTACTTGTGAGCTCTTGTAATCTATATACCTATATAAAATCCTTTGTCACTCTGTCTGTTCCCAATGCATTCTCAAACGGCTCAGCCACATCAAATCAAATTTTACATGGTAATATTATGAGAGCCCTATGAGTGTGAACATGTAATTTTGGGGGATTAAAACAATGCAACATTGACACTGGTTCTATATTACATGTCAAAATTCAAAGAATAATAGTGAAACAATAACATCTATATTGTAATGTGATATATTGTTTCACTTTTATACTTTTATTTTTAATTCTAACCACAACGATGACGTCACATTTTGTATATGACTGGATATCTGTCAGTGAATGTATGTGTGTGAGTGTATGAGTGTATATATGTCTCACAACATCTCATCTAGGACATCCCATAGTACACCTCTTTTCAGGGGTTTCAGTTGTGCATACTATAGGAGTCACAGGGCACTGCTCCATGTGGTCCCGCAGTTTCCATCCTACTAGTTCAAAGTCCAGAATCTGATCTGTTAGATCCTGCTGATAACTAAATCCACACCCTGCTGCTGACGCTTCAATTTATTGTTGTTAAGGTTTTATCTGTCTCCTACCCTTCAACCTGTCTGGCCTGGTAAGACCTGCCTGAAGATTTCTCTCCCTCCAGCACAGCTCTCCGGGTCAATGTAGCACACAGGCACTTCACAGCAACAAGATAATTGTTGAATTGGCCATTGACTACAAAGTATTTCGTCCGCCCTTTGACAGGTCATATTTTTTGTCCTGCAGGGTGTCCAACAATCACCCTCCTCACCAAACAAGCTTGATGGGGTTGCCAATTTAGTCGCCAATGACTTGACCATGCGACAGGTTGTACTGGGTTACATGTTACCAGTAGCGCTCAAGAGGAACCTGACATCAATGTATGTCTTTCTATGCATGTATCTTTCCACGTTAGGTACATTATTAAACACACTATACGTATGTGAGGGCTGATCAGTGTCAATACAAAATTTTATTTTCATTTCAATAAAAACAATATAACATTTCATAGAGATAATCCTTCTATTGTCAACAGGACATTTTATACAACAACAATAACATCACATCCTGTATATGACAGTGTATATCTGTCAGTGAGTGTATGTGTGTAGGGTATGAGTGTCTTTCTGCGTTATACAATTATTAAACACACATATATCTACACATACATATACATATGTAATGGTATGTTATTAAACACACACACAACCACATTTACACATACATATACATATATGACGACTGACCTGCGTGAATGTGTGTCTGTGTGTGTCTATCTTACTATATGTATGTGAGGGTTGGCCAGTATCAGTACGAAATTTTATTTTCATTTCGATTAAAACAATATAACATTTCCTAGAGATAATATTTCTTTTGTCAACAGGACATTTTATACTAGAACAACGACATCATATTTTGTATATGATTGTGTATCTGTCTGTGAGTGTATGTATGTGAGTGTATGTGTGTAAGTGTATGAGTGTGTATATGTCTCATAGTGAATGTGTGTCTTTCTGCATTAAGTACGTTATCAAATAGGCATACACATCTATACATACATGACGACTGACATGCGTGAATATATGTCTCTGTGTGGCTATCTTAGTATATGTATGTGAGTGTCTGTCAGGAACATGTTATACGATAATGACGACATCACATTTTGTATATGAGTGTATATTTATCTATGAATATGTGTGTTTCCACATTATATACATTATTAAACACACACACATATATATGTGATGACTGACATGCCAGAATGTGTGTATGTGAGTTCTAGAGGTGAAACTCTTGAAAAAAAAAACAATGTGGTGGTAAGGTCCAAGGTATATATAAAAATACACATTAACTGTTCCATTACCAGTTAATAATTATCGCAGCAGCTGCAAGGTTGCAAGGTATTTACAATTACATATTTACTCTTACATTAAGAAATTTATCCTGTATATACATACATACATATATATATATATAAAATTTATTAATGAGGGTAGAAATTGATATTGATCAATTAAAACCAGTGGTCTAGCATATTAAAAAATCTGAAGATTAAAATTATATTACATACAAGAATAAGAGGAATGACCAGCAAATGTGGATTCCTGAATGCTAGTCTGTTGTGTCGCTGATTTTTTTCTACTGAGAACATACTTTTTCGTGGTTGGATGATTCGGCATCTATTTCTAGCATTCAGGAATCCACATTTGCTGGTCATTCCTCTTATTCTTGTATATATATATATATATATATATATAAGTTTATGTATATATTAATATTATCTCAGTTTAAAAAAACCTTGACAATGTAAATATGTTAATAGTTACTATGGGTAGCAAAAATTACACAAAAAACCAGGATATCACACCCGTTTTATAGGTACAGATACCAAGTTAAAGTGATGCATTTTGAGTAGATATGAATAATAACAATAAATGGAGCAAAACGCATATAAATTATAACTTGTAAGTTACCTCATCATTTCGCATTTGTCTTCCTTCTATATGTCGGTTCCCTGACGATGAATATATGCGGAATTCCAGCAGCTCTTACTTCTTTGGAGTAGAATACACATATATTTTGAAACATATGTAAGAATTAAAGGAACTTTTATTTACATGCGTTTTGCTCCATTTATTGTTATTATTCATATATATATATATATATATATATATATATATATATATGTATATGTATATATAATTCTTTGTCTCTCTGTAATAACTATTGTAGCATTTACTGTTAAATTAGCAGTTCCATACATGTGCTTCTATTTCATTCATTTACTTATATTTCGTTAATTTACATTGCATACAAAAATACAGACATACTATATACATACTATGCGGTAAGCCACTGTGCCTTATTTTTTCAAGTAACTCATTACTACTTGTTCTCATGTGACTACATAGGCTCACTTTATGTTTCTTATTCTACAGCTACACCAGCAATCCAATGTCAACCCTTTGCCTTCTGTAACGTTTCAACAGTTCATTTCCCCGTTGCCGTCTCCCATTGCAGCCCACTTCCAGAATGGACCCATTTACGTACAATATTTCCATTACACCTCCATTCATTTGACAGTCAACCATACGATGGATCATGTTAGATGCAGCGCTGACCACCTCTGACAGCTTTTCAGTTGATTCAAAAATTACATACCTACCCCACTGCCAATTTTCCATGATAGGTTAGGGCATGGAATCCTCCAAACAGATGTATTACATGTCACTTAGTTGAATTAGATCATCATTTACTACACAAATGTTTTGTTGTCAATGCTGCACTTTCCCGTATCACCTGTTTCAACATTATTGTAATATATATATACATGCAAACTATACCATTTTAATCCTGAGCAACACCAGGTATCTCTGCTAGTGATTTAATAAATTAAATTATTTGTTTAAAAACTGCCTTCTGATATTCCATTATACATGCTTCTCAAAAGCACATTTACTTGACTTTTCCATGAACACTTTCATACCTTAAATTAGCAGCCACTCTCACTAAAAACTCGTTATTATTATAGAGCACTGAATAAATTGCCTTGAAAATTTGTATTGGCACTTTATGTCTAGAGTTCAAGTCTCACCTAGGTCAACTTTACTTTTCATCTTTAGAGGGTCAATAAAATAAGGTAACAATTAAAAACTAGGGGCAATATATTCAATTAACACTTCCCCAAATTTTCTGGCTTTGTACCAATGTTAGAAACAATTATTAATATTACCACTACTACTACTATTAGCAGTACCTGTGAAAATTCCATAGTTATTTGGAAAATTGTATGATGAAGATGTATGTTTTTCTGAAACATCTAACTCTTGGGAAGATGTAAAAATCCACATAGGCAGTATTGAAGGGGCAATAAATTAATTAGTCTATCTATTCATCTATCTATCTATCTATCTATCTATCTATCTATCTATCTATCTATCTATCTGTCTATCTATCTGTCTGTCTGTCTATCTATCTATCTATCTATCTATCTATCTGCCTGCCTGCCTGCCTACTTATTTATCTATCTGTCTGTCAGTCTATCTGTCTATTTATCTATCATGTTCTACTTACATTTCTGTTGATGTATGGAACTGTCTACTCTAAAAATATGGACAAACTAGAGTCAACCTAGCAAAAACCAAAATCCTAATAAGTAGGAAGGTAGATAAAACACAAACCCCTTCAGGTAGATGGCCCTGCTCAGTATGCAGTAAAGGAGTAGGTAGTAACTCTATAAGATGTACCCGGTGCAAGCTATGGACACATAAGAGGTGCAGCAATATCAAAGGCAGATTAACTACAAAGTTAGTTTTTGTATGTGGCAGATGTTCAGGTGCAATAAACACTGTAAACAAACAGGAAACAACTTCCATCTCATTCCAGGGAGAAAAATTAGAGGTAGTCGATAGCTTCCGCTATCTGGGTGACCAAGTTAGTAGTGGGGGTGGGTGCGCTGAAAGTGTAACTGCTAGAATAAGAATAGCCTGGGCCAAGTTTAGAGAGCTCTTACCTCTGCTGGCGACAAAGGGACTCTCACTCAGAGTAAAAGGCAGACTGTATGACGCATGTGTACGAACAGCCATGCTACATGGCAGTGAAACATGGGCTGTGACTGCTGAGGACATGCGTAAGCTCGCAAGGAATGAAGCCAGTATGCTCCGCTGGATGTGTAATGTAAATGTGCATACCCGTCAGAGTGTAAGTATCTTGAGAGAAAAGCTGAACATAAGAAACATCAGTAGTGGTGTGCAAGAGAGACGATTGCGCTGGTTTGGACATGTGGTGAGAATGAATGAGGATAGCTGCGTGAAAAAGTGCTACTCCCTAACAGTTGAGGGAACCCGTGGAAGAGGTAGGCCCAGGAAGACCTGGGCTGAGGTGGTGCGGCAAGACTTTCGAACATTGGGCCTCACCGAGGCGATGACTACTGACCGAGACCTTTAGAAATGTGCTGTGCGTGAGAAGACCCGGCAAGCCAAGTGAGATCGTTGCCAGGGCCCCTGGACTGGCTCTTGTGCGGGTGGCACATAAGATGTACCATCCTGAGCGTGACCATTGCCAGTACCGCCTGACTGGCCTTGTAGGGTTTTCGAGCGAGATCGTTGCCAGTGCCCCTGGACTGGCTCTTGTGTGGGTGGCACATAAAAGACACCATTTCGAGCGTGGCCGTTTTCATGCGGGTGACACGTAAAAGCACCCACTACACTCTCTGAGTGGTTGGCATTAGGAAGGGCATCCAGCTGTAGAAACTCTGCCAAATTAGATTGGAGCCTGGTGTAGCCATCCGGTTGCACCAGTCCTCAGTCAAATCGTCCAACCCATGCTAGCATGGAAAGCGGACGTTAAACGATGATGATGATGATGATGATGTAGTGTTTTTGGTACCGAAAGACTTTCAAACTTCGTATACTTATCTATTTTGTGTTATAGAACAGAAAAATATTTTTGTATTCGAATTTATTTCATGTAAAAAATTGTCTTATTTCGATAATTTCAACCAATCACTGACAAGTATTCAGTTGTTTACATTTACTTCTTTGGCTGATTAAGCCATAGCTTCGTTTTATTTGCTTTTTTCATTTTAAATTTGCTTTTCTCATTTTCTTTTTTTTTTCTTCGTTTTATTTGCTTTTTTCTTTTTAAATTTGCTGTTTTACCCTAACCCTAACCCTATCACCGATAGAATTGTTTCAGAATCGTTTGTTTATGTAGTCGGCACTTAATGTATATCGGCTGAATGGACGTCAGTGATTGGTTGAAATTACAGAAATACGACAACTTTAACATGGAATAACTTAGGGATTTCTTTTTTTTTTAAGAAGACTAAGAGAAAAAGATGTTTTATATGACACATTCTACCAGTGTTCCAAGTTTCAAAGTGTTTCGTTAATGAAAAATGTGGCCCCCGTTTTAAAAAAGATCCCAATATTCTATCACATGACATTTAAAATCATGTAACTGCTTTCTACTTCTGCATTCCTTCAGTCAACATTCTCTCTCTCTCTCTCTCTCTCTCTCTCTCCCTCCCTCCCTCTAATTACACAAAAGCGTATGTGTTAAGTGAGGGAATTTAAAAAATTAAAAAGTATGTAAACTAACTACACTTTTCACTGTCCAACTATTTGCATAACTATTAATATATCTGCAGACTCAACTACCTACCTTCCTACTTACCTATATACCTACCTATATATCCATCTGTCTGACTGTATGTATGTATGTATGTTTCCATGTATGTATGTCTGCTTGCTTGTCTGTCTGTCAGTGTAAGTAACCATCATATTACACTTTAATTTAACTATCTATCACTATATTTTTTTAAACCATAAATTTATAGATTTCCACCACATTGTTTCACTATGTTAAACATTTTGATTGTGCCCGTGTTTTTAACACACAAATGCAGAATAATATAGACCTCTCTCTCTCTCTCTCTCTCATGTTTTCCTTTTCATTTTTTCACTGATTCAATTATTCCCATTTTATTTATTTATTTCTCTCCCTTTTTCCCCTTCTTCTCTCTCTGTATGTACATTTGAGATAACTTCCCTTGATGACAAGTGTAACACAGATTAAACAGACAGGAATACAGGAATATTATAATTATTATTAAGGTGGTGAGCTGACAGAATTGCTAGCATGCCAGGCAATATGCGTAGCAGCATTTCATCCATCTGTACATTCTGAGTTCAAATTCTACCAAGGTTGGCTTTACCTTTCATCCCTACGGGGTCAATAAAATAAGTACCAGTTGAGCACTGGGGTCAATCTAATTGATTCACCCCTTCCCCTGAAAATGCTGGCCTTGTGTCAAAATTTGAAACCATTATTATTATTATTATTAAAGTAGCAAGCTGGTACAATTGTTGGCACACCACACAAAATGCTTAGTGGCATTTCTTCTAGCTCTTTATATTCTGAGTTCAAATTCTGTTATGGTCAATTTTGCCTTTCATCCTTTCAGAGTCAATAAAATAAAGAACCAGTCAAGTACTGAATTCAATATAATTCACTTGTCCCCTCCCCTCAGAAATATGCCAGTCTTACGCTAACATTAGAAACAATTATTGCTGTTGTTGCTGTTGTTTTCATTCACTCAGCATTTCATTGTTGTTCTGCCAGTATTAGATTGCTAAATATCAATTTGCATACTTCAAACTTTGCTATCTAGCTCATTTCTTATAGCCTTTGTTGTGATTAACCTTTATAAAAGTTAATCTGGATGCTAAAGAGCCTTTCCTTTTTAGACAACCTATCTGTCATGAAATGAATCAATCAATTACTTATTTTCCTGATTTTAGAAATTCATCAATAGGTAATTTGTCTTATTAACTAGTCTTTCCATGTAAAAAGAATTCTTATAATTCTGTGATTTCCCAGAAAGAATTGCCACCATGACAATCAGTAACAACAACAGCAGCACCAATGAGGAAGTCTCCACACAGTTGTTTAACCTGCGAGAATTAGCAATAAAATCTTCCTCAAATCACACCCTATCATCAGAAAAAGAAGAGAGAAAGAAACAACAGATATTGCTTCAGATATACAAAATGGATAGATATACAAAATGGATAGACCACAGCTGGAATGTCTGCCTGATCAGCAGTTGCAATAAAATGAAGTACTTAATGAAGTAGCCAAGTGACCTACCTGTTTTCTTATCCAGTTTGTTGTTGATGAAGTCAAATACATTTGTAGGCTCAATCTTGTTATAAGCTGCTTTGTTCTTCTTCTCCAGGGTCTTCTTTGCTTTCTCATTGTTCAGCACATTAAATAGGTTTTTATTAGATGCTTCCTCTTTCAGTTTCATCACTGTGTCAAGTGACTTGCCTGAATGTCAAATATATAAAATAATAACAATAATAATAATAATAATAATAATAATAATAATAATAATAATAATAACAATAAAAGAAGAATAAGAGGAATAATGGTTTCAAATTTTGGCACACAGCCAGCAGTTTTTGAAGGGAGGGAACTAGTCAATTACATCGACCCCAGTACTCAATAGGTACTTATTTTATCAACCCCAAAAGGATGAAAGATAAAGCTAACCTCAGTAGATTCTGAGATAAGAATGAAGAATTGGAGGAAATGATGCTATGCATTTTGTCCACCATGCTAACAGTTCTGCCAGTTCACCACCTTAATAATTACAATAATAATATTAAGTCCATATAAATTTTCTCACAAGACATCCAGATGGCATTTGGTAGAGAGAAATGTACTGTTACTGAACTGAGGATAGGGCAAAATGTAGACAGCAGTGGAGTATAACTACCAGATGATGAGTGGATAAGAGAAGTGAATGGAGAGAGTAACAAGTATCTTGGTGTTTTACAAATAGGTCAGATGATGAACACCAAGATGAAGGAGAAAACTGCTTCTGAATATATCAGGAGAGTTAAAAAGTTATGCATATCTAAGCAAATGGTGGGAACCTGATTAGAAGCATCAATACATAGACTGTAACACAGGAATTGTGGAATGGACTAAGAAAGAATTTGTCAACATGGATAGAAAAACTAGGAAAGTAATGGCTATGCATGGGTGCCTTCCCACTGGAAGTAACATAGCAAAGCTATACTTACCTAAGAAGGAAGGTGGAAGAGGTCTGAGTGAGAAGGTGATCAGTGACAATGATGAGACCCTCGAGGAGTATAATATGTGGACTTAAAGAGAAAAGATCGTCAACAGGAAAAAGAAAATCCTACACAGAGTTTTTTCAACAAACTGATGGAAATTCTGGAAATGGTTAAGACATGTTTTTTTGCAGAAGGAGTCATGTTCTGGTCTATACCTACAGACCAGAATATTGTGAAGACAGAGGATGAAAAAGTCAGTAAATACCAAGACCTTGGATTGGAAGTGAAAAGAATTCATAGAGCCTCAAAAGTGAGTGTAGAACTTATTGTGCTTGGTGCTCTTGGGACTATCTCAAAGAGAACAATACTCTGGTATCAAAGCTGCAAATACCGAACTTCATAAGAAGTATTCAGATGGCAGCAATGCTTGCGACAGCTCATGTGTTGAGAAAGGTTTTGCATCTCTAAGCTGCAGGAGGGAGATGAGACATGGAATAAGTGAATCAGCAGCAGCAGCGGCAGTGATGGGGGCAGAGGTGGTAGCGGCAGTGGCAGAGGAGGATTCTAACATAGGCACAAGGCTAGAAATTTAGGATGAATGTAGTCATTGAAATCAATCCCAATATTTGAATGATATGCAACTCTTCAAGCTAAGAAAGATGAAGGGTAAAGACAGGATTTAAACTCAGAATGTAAAGAACTTGATTAAAGATCTTTTGTACTTGTGATCATAATAATTATTTCTAACAGCAAAGGACCACAAGTTTTATCGGAAGGAATACAGATGAATATATCAACCCCCAAAGCTTGACTGGTACTTTTTTTATCAACCTGAGAAAGATGACAAGCAAAGTTTATTTTACTGAAATTTTTAATGTGGTGTCATTATAATATCATGTGGTATACTGTGGGTATGAAATATTAGAATAACACGCAAACTACCAGCTGGCAAGACTTCGATGGGGATTGGTTCTATCTTCCCTTCGTTGTTTCTTCCAAGACCTTGACCAGTGATATAACCCATCTTGGCCATCAAATGAGAACCAATTCCCTGAATGATAAAATGAAAATAAAATAAAATTAAATTAAACTGAAAAAGAAACTTTAATTATTTATGGAAATAAAATACATGAAAACAGTTTTAAAATGCATCTCCTTTCATATTTATATGAATATAATGTAATTGCTAGAGATAGAGAAAGGGATTCACAAACAACTTCACAAGCTCAAAAATTAATAAAAAATTTTGTCACTTTTCAATATCTTCATCGAGTCAAAGATAACCATCTTGACAAAAGACAACATAACTGACTGGAAGGTTCATGGTTCATTTCAATTACTATTATGGTTATGACTAAGGCAATTAGCTCTAAACTACCTAATCCAGTAAGCTGGAAATATATGTTGTCATTCCCATGCCGGTGGCACATAAAAAGCACCATCTGATCATGGCCAATGCCAGTGCCACCTTGATTAGTTTCCGTGCCGGTGGCATGTAAAAAGCACCCACTACACTCATGGAGTGGTTGGCGTTAGGAAGGGCATCCATCTGTAGAAACACTGCCAGATCAGACTGGACCCTGGTGCAGCCACCTGGCTTCCCAGACCCCAGTTGAACCGTCCAACCCATGCTAGCATGGAAAACAGACGTTAAATGACGATGATGATGATGATGATTACTTTCGCAAGTAGAGGTCAGAATACCAATAAAGGGGCATCCACATGGTTGAAAAACCAGTTAGAAATAGCAGCCAAATCTCACTCAAATTAGATTTTGTCATCTTGAAAAGAAGTGGCACATTAGAAATGTTGTAGTTCCAGTTACATATAGCAGAAAAAGACGGATAATCATTGTTGGAATGCCACTGATCATAACCCTAAAGGACCATGGCTAAACTGGAACTAAACAACATCAAACACAACGTAGTTGTATCATGTTAGGTACCATGGTCACATACTCACAGGCATGAAGATAAAGATGACAGCAACAGAACTTGGTACTTCTTACATTCAACCTCTGTAACTGCTGGTCATGGAAGGATGCTGCCATTTTACACTACCTCATGAGAAATATAGTCTTCAAAAAGGAATATTTTGTAGAAGACTTGCAGTGAAATAAGATCATGCATATATCTTTCATATTGTATATCAGACACCTTAGGTAAGTGTTTCTACTATAACCCCAGGCTGCCCTGTGAGGGTATTTGATAGATTAAAAATGAAAGAAACTAACTGCATACACACACTACACACACACAGACACACACACACACACACATGTATTGTATGTATGAGTGTGTATGTGTGTGTGTGCGTGCGTGCGTGTGTGTGTGAATGCTTTTAGAACTACATAGAGTTATGCCTATGGCCAGCTCAGCTACTAACAGTTATATGTCTGTGACTGCTAATGGTGAAGTTTATTAACATTTCCTGTAAATGAAAACACCCACTATCTCTAATCTTGAATTCCTCAGGAATAAATATTCTTTACCTGAAAAACAGGTAAGGGTTGGTAACAAAAAGTGCATCTGGTTGTAAAAATCCTGCTTCAATATTTACTTCCATCTCAGCCATGCTAGCATGGAAAGCAGACACTGAACAAAATGAACAAACACTATTGATAAAGGTTACCTTATTAATTATAGCATACCTTGTGATGTATTTTATTACTGAGTATTTACCAAGACACCTGTTTCTGCCTCTCTGTCTCTCTGTCACACTCTAATCTTTCATCATCTGACAAAAGATCACCTCCTCTAATACCCACTCCCCTCTCAAAATTCCTTGCCTTACAAGTTACTTGGTGACCCTGCCAGTGCTGGTGCCACTTAAAAAGCATCCAGTTCACACTGTGAAGTGGTTGGCATTTAGAAGGGCATCCAGCTGTAAAAACCATGCTGATACCATATAAAAAGTACTCAGTTCACTCTATGGGATATTAGGAAGGACATCCAGCTGTAAAAACCATGCCAAAACATATACAGTAGCCTGGTATAGTGTTTTACGTGGCCAGCTCCTGTCAAACTGTCCAACCTATGCAAACACGGAAGATGGACGATAAATGGCAACGGTGATGATAATGATGATGATGATGATATCATCATCATTTCTATTTCTACTTTACCATACCTGCATGGGTGGTACAGATCCTCTCTAGCACAGTGTTTCACCATTTGTTCCTTTTATTTATCATATTTTTTATGAAGTTCAACATCTGAGATTAGATTTCACTGCTTCTATTCAAATTTTCCTTGTTCTTCCTCTTCCATGGTTACATTGAACTTGAATCTTCTAGTATTTCTTATGTATTCCAAGGCCCCCATTGGTCAAGACTGACCAGGTATCTTTACCCAGGGAAGTTCCAATCCCAATCCAATGTGCAGTTATGAGTAAGTTAGTTTCTATTTTTCTTTTTCTTTGTTAAAGACTAATATTTGTCTATGCTGCAAGTCTCTTCTCTTCACCACCAAAGTTGTCCAAGGGAAAGGCATCAGTGTTAGACTCAGAACATAAAGTATCAGCACAAATACAACCAAACTACCACCCTAAACTGATACTTTATCTCACACAGAATATGAGTATCTGTCTGGACAACAATGTGTCTAACATCTTAACAACTCACCCATATATTGTATGTGTGTCTAGGTGTGGTGGTATATTTGAGAAAATTTATTTTCATTCTCTTCTTTCCCATTTTCTTTTGTATGTAGGTATCATCTTATTCTCTAACTTCACCACAATGCTGATTCTCTGAGTTTTACTATTCTAACCTTCTTCATTCAGCATATTGAAAGTTCTGTATTCCTAACCAGTTCATTACCCTTCTCTCTGATTCTTTCTATCACTATCTATTTCTCTTTCTAATTTTTTTATCCCTCATTTTGATTTCTTTATATCATTCACATATATATATATATATACATATATACACATACACACTGTGTGTGTGTGTGTGTGTGTGTGTGTGTGTGTGTGTGTGTGTGTGTTTGTTTGTTTTTTCAGGGAGGGGTGGAGGGGTTGGATTGGTGGGGGGAGGAGATGAAGAGGAATAAAATAGATGCCCCTCACATATTATAATTCTCTTTCACTCTCTCTTTTACTCTGTCTTTTACTTGTTTTACAGCAACAAAGTAATAGCTTCAGTTGGAGATTTGATCAATGTAGATCTATGCTGACTATGACATAACAATATAAGCTTAAGCAGCAAGACCAACTTTTGTGGATACGGGTTCAAATTTGGTCCCAGTCAAATGTAATTTCTCTCATCTTCCCAAGAAATTGGTTACAAATGATGTTGCCATCAGTCAACAATGTAATGAGAAAGGAGAATCTACTGCCTGGAACAAATTACAAATAAAACTGTTTTCCGTCAAATTGATTCCATCACATCTGCAGAGCTGCCACACTTGTGCAGAGAGAAAGAACTCTTCAGTATTCTCAAAACCCAGATGCTTTATGGGTTCTATAGTACCATCAACAAGAAGCCACTTTGTGTGGAAAACAACAAATACACCAAATAGTTTTCAAGACCATTTGTCAAGAAAACCAAAAATGGTGAAGATGGTTATCTCTCTTCCAGAACACCACCAGAAAATGTAGACTTGCAAATCTTGATTGGACAACATAAAATTGACAACAAATTGATAATTCCTTACTGCACACTTCTGACTGAGACACATCAATATTGAGTTCTGCGTTTCAATAAAGTCCATAAAATATGGCTGTGAATATCATCAAGAGTTCTAATGCTGCAATGTTTGTTCTGATGCATTAAAATTCCAGCAAGATTAAAGAAAGACAATACATCAGTGGCTATGAGGCTTTTTTAGTATGTTTTAATCCTTTTTGTTTATGAAGATACCCTAATATTCAATAAGCTGCTGTCCACTCAGAAAATGGCCAGTAGTTTTACTTCAGTCAAGTAACTGAGGCACTGCAAGTGCTAAGTCTAAGGCTAAAGGCAGCGAACTGGCAGAAATGTTAGCATGCCAGGCGAAATGCTTATCAGTATTTCGTCTGCTGTTACATTCTGAGTTCAAATTCTGCCGAGGTCGACTTTACCTTTCATCCTTTCAGGGTCAATAAATTAAGTACCAGATACGCACTGGGGTCGATGTAATCGACTTAATCCCTTTGTCTGTCCTTGTTTGTCCCCTCTATGTTTAGCCCCTTGTGGGCAATAAAGAAATAAGTGCTAAGTCTAAAGGGCACAACACTTACAGCCCTTATTCAAGCTGTGCTAGTATGACCCCTTTTCAAAAACTTTGCTGTACCATCAGGTTCTGTCCTACTATACATACAACAGCAAGCAATGAAGATGAAAAATTTAAGGTGCTTCTGCTGGAAACCAACTTTACATAAATTTTGACAGTGTCATTGGTACTTTACATGCCACTCAACATGAATGCTTATTTCTACAATTTTTTCCATAAAGTGGGAGGTTCAAGTCCATTTCAAGGTCTAGGAATAATCAATGACAAAATTTGCACCACCTGTAAAGACATACTTTACATAAGAATTGCTGAAGAATGAAACCCAGTAGGAAGTAACATAATCAGAAACTTCTGTATTTCAAATAGCCAAGAATCACAGGGTCCTTTTTGCTATGCAACTTAAATGTTGTGAAGCATCCAATCCACTTCAACTTTCACTTAAGTATCATGATGACCTTATAAAAGATTACAACTATCAAGCTCAGCAGGCATACTCTGGAATGGAAATCAGGTAGCTAAATAAAATCAACAATGCAGCCCTCATTGACAAGATTGAGGATATAAATAGACAAGAACATCAAAAATACAGCTTCTTTCTAACTGCACTGAATTCAGTAATCTAGCAATAGAAATTTTGGAAAAGGGCATAAAAAAATATTGACATATTAACAGCATATGCTAATGACAGTGATCCTAAATATACTGCAGACTAAAAGGTTGTCTATTCTGTTATTTTTTAGAGGGTTCAACAACTGGAAAGTATTACTGATCAGTTTCCTGTTCATCAACATAAAGGCACAGCTATTACAATTATTTCTTTAGATATTACTTCCACACTTGTCCCTAAAAACCATACAATTCAGAAACTGAACATGAAACATTATGTACTATATTTTCAAGGATATAGTCATACATACAAATCGATAGACAATATTGTAAATCAGAAAGAAATGGTTCAGAATCCAGCAGAAATTTAAAATGTATTAGAACTCTCAAATCTACTATTAAACAGACACCAGCTAAAAGAAAGGATCCCCAATAATTGTACTGTGTAATTTTCAAGTCAGTGCAGCTATGCAAAAATGTAAGAGAAATGATTAAGAAGCTTATGCCCCATGTGATCAAGTTAATTAATCTCACAGGGTGCACCAAAACAGAGGATGCAAATATTCCCAGAATTCCACAGACACCAACAGGTGTGCCTTTTTGCTCTAGGATACTTCAGTTTCCAGAACATCTAGGTTCTACCACATCAAATCAATAGATCCCAATACAGAACGCTCAAGAGAGGGAAGCATCTATATCATCATCATCATCATCATTTAATGTCCGTTTTCCATGCTGGCATGAGTTGGTTTGACTGGAGACTGGCAAACCAGGCGACCATACCAAGCTCCAATCTGATCTGACAATATTTCTATAGCTGGAGACCCTTCCTAACACCAACCACTCCAAGACTGTAGTGGATGCTTTTTACGTGCCACCAGCATGGTAGCCAGTCAGGTGGCACTGGCATCGGCCATGTTTGAATGGTACTTTTTACGTACCACCAGCACAGGAGCCAGTCGGGGCAGGGGTGGGGGAGGAGCTGGCATTGACCACGCTCGGATAGTGCTTTTTACGTGCCACCGGCACGGGGAGCCATTCAGGCAGTTCTGGCAGTGACCCACGCATGAATGAATGGTGCTTATTGTGTGCTACCAGCACTGGTAATGGCCACAACTACAATTTCCATTTGATTGTGATTTGATTTGATTTTAATTTACTTAACCCAATAGGTCTCCTCAAGCACGGAATGTCACCTGACAATTCAAAGGTACTTTTTAAATGGGCTGGTTATGCGACACTGGTGTAGGCTACGGCTGTGATCTCACTTTCCTTGCTGGGTTTTCTCAATCACAGCATATCTCCAGAGGTCTCGGTCTTTTGTCATTGCCTCTATGAGGTCCAATGTTCGAAGGTCATGCTTCACCACCTCATCCCATGTCTTCCTGGGTCTCCCTCTTCCACGGGTTCCTTCCACTGTTAGGGAGTGATACTTCTTCACACAGCTCTCCTCATCCATAAGCATCACATGACCATACCAGCACAGTCATCTCTCTTGCACACCACATCTGATGCTTCTTATGTTCAACATTTCTCTCAAGGTGCTTGCATTCTGTTGTGTGTGCACACTGACATTACACATCCGGTGGATCATATTAGCTTCATTTCTTTCATGTGTATGCATGTCTTCAGCAGTCACGGCCCATGTTTCACTGCCATGTAGCATGGCAGTTCACACACATGCATCATGCAATCTACCTTTCACTCTGAGTGAGAGGCCCTTTGTCACCAGCAGAGGGAGGAGCTTACTGAACTTTGCCCAGGCTATTCTTATTCTAGTGATAATGCTCTCTGAGCATCCAACCCCACTACAGACTTGATCACCTAGGTAGCAGAAGCTATCAATTACTTCTAGTTTCTTCCCCTGGCATGTGATGGGATCAGTTTTCTGAGCATCTGTGGTGTTTACTGCCCCTGTGCATCTGCCACACACAAAAGCTATCTTCCCAGTTAACTTCCTTTGATGTTGCTGCACCTTTTATGCATCCATATCTTACACTGGGTACATCTTATGGAGTTTCTACCTACACCTTTTCTACAGATCAAGCAGGGCCATCTACTTGAAGGGGTTTGTGATGTGTTCGCCTTCCTACTTACTAGAACTTTGGTTTTTACAACTAATTGTTTATTTATGTCCCTATTGATTAAATGAAAAGCATTGTATATCCTGAGGTGCTGATATGACAATGTTCAAAATTGCTAAGGCTATGACAGGTAGAGATCTAATAACACATAAACAACTCTTCACATACTTTGTTACTGTATGCATTGCAGTTCCAACATGTAAGTTTCCTCTGACATGTGAGGTTCCTCTGAACATTCCACTTTCCACACCATTATAAGAATGATTTTATTTCTGCACATTTTACTTCTTGATAATTCTGTTCCTTCCCACTATTCAAATTATTTTAAGAGTCAAAGAATATCAGGAATGTTTTCTTATATCTTCTTAATTTGCTTGAATTAGATATATATTCTACATACAGTTAAATTACACTGTGTAATTGTCCTTGGGTAGCAACTGTTATTTCATATTTGCTTACCCTTAGAAAGTATGAAAAATGGTTATATTTCCTTCAAATTTTGCTTTTCTTACATTTATTTCCCCACTACTCCTGCTCATGACCAGAAATGCACATATTGTCAGCCATTAAGGGACATGCTCAAGTTGTTAAGGTCAAGCAACTGACAAGCAAATCTGTGGTATTGAGCAGAATATTTGTTAAGATATTTCTGCTTCAGCAACTCATCACTGAATCTGTCTGAGGTACAATGGAAAATGGGTCAGTTTCAAAGCATTGATGTCCAGGTCAAGGTTTGAAGGGAATAGTAGTCATTTCTTTTGATTTCTAGATAGAAGCAAATAGGAAATAACACTTAACAACCAAAAATTTAAAAAATTAAAAATAAATTCTTTGTTACATAGTGTTATGAAAATCACTATTATTACAGAGTGCAAATTGGTAGTGCAATGCATTAGTCTCACCTTCTCTAAGAAGGCAATGTCATATATTCTGCTAGTGTGTGTGTGTGTGTGTGTGTGTGTGTGTGTGTGTGTGTGTGTGTGTGTGTGTGTGTGTGTGTGTGTGCACATGTGTGTGTTTGTGTGTGTGTGTGTGTTTGTGAGTGTGTGTGTGTGTGTGTGCATGTGTGTTTGTGCGTGCATGCATGTGAGCATGTGTTTGTGTGTGTTTTGGGATTTTTGTTTGTCCCCCATTACCACTTAAAAACCAGTCTTGGTGTATTCAGCATGGTTGCAGTCTAATGATTGAAACAAGTTAAAGATAAAATACACACTAACTAACCACATACATACAAATCAAAGCCAATGAGAGACACTTAGAATAGCATGACTCTGGTTGCAACATTCCTAAGAAACAGATGAGATTGTCATAGTTGGAAAGCCATTGATCATAGGTCTGCTTAATCAGAGCTGACCTAAAACCATATAACACCTAAAGATATATATATGCATAAAATACCTTTGTATGTGTTTCCCATTCTCCTAATGCCACTGTTGTTTTTGGAGCTATATACATCAAAGAACCAGTAGGTTGACTATCATAATGATCATCATCGTCATCTTGCTCTGTGTCAGATTCACAAGGGGATTCTTCATCTGTAACAGCTTTTGAACAATACAAATATATCAAAACATTTTATTTTGAGAGATAAACAAAATAGACAGATAAACACATAGCAATAAGAAGAACATCCAAACATAGAAACCAAACCAAAATGAAATGAATGAGCACCAGTCTATAAGAAGAGCAGCAGCTCCCAATCAGAAACGGCTTGGACCTTGAAGACCCATACAAATGTTTGTCCCTTATAAATATGAATTTACTTTTATATTAGATAGAATGAAACATTGTGCCCACAGCCCTTTAAAGGCATCCTATTCTGATAAACAGAAGTTTATATACACACTGATGTTTCATAAGTTGTTTAGCCCCAGGTCAAAAATGATTGAGTAGACTCATGATCTGTGATCATCTAGTCTCTTTAGAGATATCTAGAAGTCGTTATCTAATGTGTTATTTCTCAACTACTACAAAAAGATGCTTGATAAACATGAGCAATGATGATAAACATAAGCAGAGACTGAATTCCAGAAAAATTCACTTCTGGAAAGACCAAACAGAGTGTTTAATATGTAGTCAGAGAAAGGGTAAGACACAGTGGAATGTGATGGGAAGAGGTGAGGAAGAAGTATCAAATATACGTGGGCAGAACTCGTACAGAAATTCAAATGAAGAGACTTGTATCATAGAAGACCTAATATCTGAAGCATACTTGGCAGCTACAGCATCCTTATTAGTCACAAGTAATGTTAAATATGAACATATTCTAAATACTGAGGGATTTTGAGTGGTTAGATATTAATAATTATTAACTGTAAACACATCCTAAACACTGATTAGCTCTGACTTTGTGATGAGAGATAAATCTTCCTGCCTTAAGCAACTTTCCCAGATAATTAGGTACCTCTGTCACTCTTGATGTTTTTGTGGTCTGAGATGTGCATAATTATAATGTACTGTGCAAGTAAACAACACTTACTGTGGATTTTAACACAAGACCTATAAGCTTGTAGTCAAGTATGATATCCATTCAACCAGTTTGCTCCTACTATTAGTTGGATAACTATTAATGAATCTCAAAAATGTCCCTCTCAGACATTATACTCCAGAAACTGTTTGTATACTTATTTCAACTTGCAAACTTTCTATCTCTATAACACTTTATCCACTCTACAGAAACATGTATGTGTCCCATTCTCAAGAATGACAATCTCCTCTCTTACACAACTAACTGCCATTTACCATTTTCGCATCAAACAATTCAAAGATGAAAGAAACAGTTGTAAACAATAACTTTATTCAACACCTTGAGTTTTCCTCCTTCTCAATGACCATCACATGGTTTCAGTAAGACCTCCAGAATATTTTCTCTCCTACACTAATAACCTCTCATTCTCATGAACTTCAATTAGGCCTATCCAACAGATTGTAAGAATAAACTAACTGAGTGGGTATAGTATTTGATTTCCAGTTTATAGTTTTTGAGTCACATTTGACATCATTTGACATTAGTATCTAGCATAAAAATCTCAACTAAGTTGCTTAGGTTCTATCCAGCTCTTGAAATAGCAAACAGGTCTCCATCAAATCTCAGCTAACTTTAAAAAAAGGACACATTAAATAATGTAATCTAGGTACACTATGTACAGAAAATAAACTGTCAGTCATGAGTGGAATTCTTTTAACCATAGGTTTGCTTGATCAGGATTGGTCTAAGGCTAAATAACAACAACAACAACTGAGTTTGATGAAATGTTATGATCTGTTATAAAATACTCACCAGCTGGCATTATTTCATCAGAACCAACAACAAGGACATCATTACGACCTTCAAAAGCCACAACAAAACGGCCATCTTCTTCAATTCCTTCAATCTTTACATTGCACCACAAGCCATCAGTGTAACGTGCCAGACATTTGCCACCTATCTGCAAAGAACTATTGATAAGAAATAATTATATATACACATCTAAATGTCATTTGCTTATAAACACTAAACCATCATCATACTTTGTATACAAATCTATATATATAAATATAATACATACTTACACAATATATATAATATATATGAAGAGAGAGAAGAGTGAGTTTAACCAATTATTTAACACTAGCAAAACCTGTAGAGTTTCCAGTGTTTGCATCAGTGAAAAAGGAAAACAGTAAAGTGGGAAGATGCAAGAAGAAATTGCGAAATGTGTGTGTGTGTATGTGTGTGTGTGTGTGTGTGTGTGTGTGTTTGTGTGTGTGTGTGCGTGCGTGCGTGCGCACACACACAAAATTAATTTAATGCCTATCACCAGTAGGATGCTTCAACTGGATCTGACAGGCCAGAATACTGTATCATGCTCCAGTGTCTGCTTCAACATGTTTTCTATGGCTGAATATACCTTCCTAATCCCAACACTTTACAGAGTGTACTCGGTACTTTAGGAGTTGTCATCAAGTGGTAGTGGAGAGAATAACACTAAACACAGGAAAAGGATTAGTGTCAGAAGTTATAGTAGATGGTGTAATAAGTCACACTCGAACAACGTCGGGTTATACTGCTAGTCTTAATATATAAAGCTGAAGTTGTGTGTCTGTGTGAAGCCTTTTTAAAAGTGTATAGAAATCCACATTTTCCACTTATTCGTAAAAATTTTTACATCAATGGAATTTTTTCGATGTGAACTTTCCAGTGCAGTAATTAGATTTTTTAAATTCCGTTTCATTTGTGTGATTTAAGGGAGATTTGGCTGTTGTTTCTAGCAACTTTTATATTTCTTCCCTTCTACCTGCACCAGCATTCTTACACATCGATCACGTACTCAACATATAATATAGAGAGTAAAAGAGGGAGAGAGAGAAAGTGATACATACAAAGTCATAGATTAAACTTTCCTCTTGGTATTTTTTATCTATTTTTCATAACATAGATACATAAAATCACACACAACCACACATACATGATCTGTGACAACATACACATAAACACATACACACATCAACATTATAGATATAAGATTTACTTTCTGTGTCTTTCTAATATAAACATGCGCACGCATTGCTATTTTATAACTGTCTTCCGTTCTCCCTTCCTCTCTTTCTCTCTCTTCATTACTCCCATTCTCTATTCCTTTCTCCCCCTCTCTCTCCCTTTTGCTTTCTCGCTATTCTCTCTCGCTCTCTTAAACGCATACACACGCAAGTACACACAATCATTCACTAAAATATAACTCATGTTCATCAATGTTTTGTAAATATACCACAATTTTCACTAGGGTGTTAGGGTTTTAGAGTTACGGTTAAGGTTAGGACCTAGGGTTTAGGGTTAGGGTTACGGTTAGGGTTAGGATTAGGGTTAGTGTTATGGTTATGGTTTT
This sequence comes from Octopus bimaculoides, assembly GCF_046866305.1. NCBI lineage: Eukaryota > Metazoa > Mollusca > Cephalopoda > Octopoda > Octopodidae > Octopus > Octopus bimaculoides. The sequence continues at coordinate 80,280,825 of NC_142930.1, read as the reverse complement.
AGGGTCAGGGTTAGGATTTTAGGGTTAGGGTTAGTGTTAGGGTTAGGATTAGGGTTAGGACTGGGTAATCGTGCAGGTGTTAATCTGAAAAATTACAGAAATATAAAAACTACTGACACTGCCATCTATAATAACTTTTGTTGTTCTGTTTAATATATACATAGATTATGCCTCCACAGAAGAGAATTTGCTGGGGAAAGAAAGCAACCGGTTTAAAAAGACAGCAACAGACTGCAGCAATTCACCACATTCCAGAAGCTACTTTGAACATAATGCAAAATGGTGCATCAACATCTGCCCAATCTGATAGAATTCTGGCAAAACTGTGTAGCAACAGATCGCCAGCAATTGCTTCATCACAAATTGCCGTCCTAGCTCCTGCTAAAAGGGATTGCCCTGCTATGTATAATCAGGGCAGCACAAAAAGTTGCTTTGCACAAGCATTTCTATAGCCAATTAGACGGATGAAATTTACGTACACTTAATAATGTTATGCAAAACAGCCTTCAGACTTTCCCTATTAATTTCATTGTCTTTTGAATTATTAACATATTTACATCATAAGGGTTTTTTCGTTGTAACGCTTTCTTTTTTAGTTGATTTTCACCTAGCAAGACTTATCGTAGATAGCATAAGTCACACCCGGACAAGGTCGGGTTATACTGCTAGTATATATATATATATATATATATATATATATATATATATATATATGTGTGTGTGTGTGTGTGTGTGTGTGTGTGTGTGTGTGTGTGGGTGACAGGCTTCTTTCAGTTTCCGTCTACCAAATCCACTCACAAGGCTTTGGTTGGCTTGAGGCTATAGTAGAAGATACTTGCCCAAGGTGCCACGTAGTGGAACTGAACCTGGAACAATGTGGTTGGAAAGCAAGCTATTTACCACACAGCCACTCCTATATATATATATATATATATGATGGGTTTCTTTCAGTTTTTGTCTACCAAATTCACTCTGAAAGTCTTGGTCAGCTCAAGGCTTTAGTAGAAGACACTTGCCCAAGGTGTCACACAATAGGACTGAACCCAGAACCATGTGGTTGGAAAGCAAGCTTCTTACCACAAAGCCATGCCTTTGCCTAAAAAGAAAGTGTGTATAATTATGTATATCTGTATAATTGTGTATTAAAAAATTGTGCATAATTATGCATACAAAAAAACGTATTGAGTACATGAAACTCCACAATCACATGTACATGTCCAAAATATACACACAGAAATATGTGCATAAGGGTATTTTATGTGTGTATACACATATGTCTATATACATATATGTGGGTGCATGTGTCTATCGACATGCATGTGTGTGTTGTGTGCATCTGTATGCATGTACATGCATGCAGATATGTGTGGATGCACAAAACCATGTAATTCATAGACTGAAACAAAAAACATTTATGCTAATCCATAAATATACACACAAAATACACACAAGCTAATAATATATGAAATATATATGAGCTAATAATAAATGTAAACTGCAAAATTTTGATACCAAAACTTGTTCTAAACATTTGGCAACCAGGCACACATACATGTAAATATAAACTATTAAGTGTACAAATTTCTAAATTTTTAAATTGCAAAATTTTGTGCAAACACATTGGTATTTCAATTTTTCTAAAAGTTGAATCCAAGGGAGATAATCATGTCTCTTTGATATCTCGCTTTCATTTACCAAAATTTTTGTCTGATTTTATCATGACTTTTCATGTTTTAATCTAAAATGGAGACAAACGTCAATTTCAATGTGATGGGCTTGGATAATTGTTAGGTATTTCTTAACATGCAATTAATGGTACCCTTAATACACAGATAAAGTTGTGTGTATATATATGTATATGTATACATATATACATATGTATACATACATATGTATACATATATATATATATATATATATATATATATATATATATATATATATATATATATATATATATATATATACGTAGTGAATCTTGCAACCATGAAGTGGATTTGATCCACTATAACCAAATTTCAAATAACAGTTCAACAGAACTTTTCTCACGGAGGAACAATAGTTTTTCTGTGACAGTTTACATTTGCCAGATGCCTTAGCTAGGCTGAAATAATGTTGTCACTATTTGACCCTTCTAACCTCTTCTATTCCACCAAAAGCTAGAATTAAGATAACAAGTACCACCAATGAAATCTATTGTTCTCAACGATATGTCTATCTTTCTGGATAGTTATAAAAACAAAAACCCCCAAGCAAAAATCAGTTAGTCACTTGGTGACAACTCAGTTAGGTAGTGAGAATGCAGTGTGGCTGAACAAATGCCATCTCTAAAGAAAAGGGCACAAAGAGAACAACTATGGTAACTTACCAACAGAGCAGTTGTTTCGTCCCACACTCTCTCACTTTCACTAACTCACTTTCTCTTCTCTGCACATTACCATATCTCTCTCTACGGTTTACTACTACAATAGGAACATACTACTACAATAAGAACAGACAGGCCAAAGTTAACTTTTTTTACTTCGCATGCTCTTGGATTTTATCACCTGCTTGTCAAGGCAAGGTATATACAATGTAACAGTAAAAATGAATATTTTCCTTGAGAAAAAAATACTTTCAGCCTGCCTTTGTTTAGCCAGTCAGCCAGACTCCGTTCTCACTAACTGACTAACTGAGTTGTCACCAAGTGACTAACTGATTTTTGCTTGGGGGTTCTTGTTTTTATAACTATCCAGAAGGATAGACATATCATTGAGAACAATAGATTTCATTGGTGGTATTTGTTATCTTAATTCTAGCTTTTGGAGGAATAGAAGAGGTTAGAAGGGTCAAGTGGTGAAGACATTATTTCAACCTAGCTAAAGCATCTGGCAAATGTAAACTGTCGCAGAAAAACTATAGTTCTACAGTGAGAAAAGTTCTGTTGAATTGTTACTTGAAATTTGGTTATGGTGGATTGAATCCACTTCATGGCTGCAAGATTTACTCCATATATATATATATATATATATATATATATATATATATATATATATATATATATGGACCTCACACAGGCAATGACAAAAGACCGAGACCTCTGGAGATATGCTATGATTGAGAAGACCTGTCAAGGAAAGTGAGATCACAGCCAGTGTCACATAACCAGCTCACTTAAAAAGTACTTTTGAATTGTTGGATGACATGCCATGCTTGTGGAGACCTATTGGGTCAAGTAAATCACAATCAAATGGAAATTGAAGTTGTGGCTGTTACCAGTGCTGGTGGCATGCAATAGCACTATTCATGCGTGGGTCACTGCCAGAGCTACTTGACTGGCTCCCCATGCTGGTGGCACGTAAAAAGCACTGTCCGAACATGGTCGATAACAGCCCCCCTGCCCTGACTGGCTCCTATGCCAGTGGCACATAAAAAGCACCATCCAAACGTGGCTGATGCCAGTGCCACCTGACTGGCTCCTGTGCTGGTGGCACATAAAAAGCACCCACTACACTCTCAGAATGGTTGGCATTAGGAAGGGCGTCCAGCAGTAGAAACATTGCCAGATCAGACTGGAGCCTGGTGTGGCCTCCTGACTTGCCAGTCCTCAGTCAAACCGTCCAATCCATGCCAGCATGGATAACAGACGTTAAACGATGATGATGATGATATATACATACATACATACATATATATATATATATATATATATATATATATATATATATATATATATATATATATATATATATGTATATATATATATGGCAATTTTAGATAAAAGCTTCCCTGCATCCCATAGGTAAAATAGAATATCTTCCCATAAGACAATCAGAGTTTCATATTCTACCCTCCCCAATATAGGTACTATCATAGCCTGTTTTAATAGAAGGAGTATAAAATTAGAAAGAGGAAATAATAATAATAATACTAGTATTGTCAATAATGATTTAAACCCCTGTGATGATGACAATAATAGCAGATATGTAAGTATCCAGAACAACAGAACTAATATATCTGATATATATAATATAAACTGTGACTCCGATGTTTATGCTAACCCAGGTATTGTTGATGCAGTACCTGGTGATGCTGCAATGAATTTTAGTGATACTATAGTCAAAGGAAGTAGTACTAATATCAGTAGTAATAATGCTGATAATGATTATAGTAATAAGAATAATAATAATAATATCGTGAATAATAACAACAGTGGTAGTAGTAGTAATGATAATAATAGCAGTTAATACTCCCGGTTGTAATTGTAGGGTAAAATCCCATTGCCTGTTATTAGGTTGCTGTTTAGTCCAAAACATAGTTTACAGATGTACAATTTTGACTGAAACTGGTAGTTTTGTCTATACAGGGTGTTCAATGAACATGAAAAAGCGTATTAATAACCATCTTTCATCATTTAGACTTTGAAATAAAGCTAATAGTACATCTTTATCTAGTAAGATCTGGGAATTTAGGAAAGCAAGAGTAGATTTAGCCTTAAATGGGATATAGTACGGAGGGTGCAGCCATATAGAGATAGTAGATATGGGTATGAGCTTTGTTCTATGGAAATTTATGAGATTTTTAAGTACAGAGACAAGAACAACCTGATTAATAATAGATTAGACCAAAGGGTATCATGTGTACATAGAAGCAACTGCATGTTTAAGTATTTTTGAAACAAATAATATTATACCCATCATACTTTGGATTTGATGGTGGAAATTAGCTTCAGACATCGTATCATTTATAATCTACCTTCTAGTGTAGGATATTATATTGTATTACATTACATATATTATATGCTATGTATTGTGTTATGTGATGTATTATACGTAATATTACCCTATGGTAACCCTGCCTGTTTAGTCTGATTTCATCCTATATGGTGATTACACTGTTCTTTCCTTCAATTCTATGACTTCTTACCCTATCAGTCACATTAAGTATATATGTAGCAAGTAATGTGATAGTAAGCTTCTCTTGACAAAATTTTACACCCACTAAGAACTATACAATCATACATACAATAGCACCTGCAATATTATAATTTATAAAACCACATCCAATGATATCCTCATCTTAATTTATCTATACCTTAATATACTTCAGTATGAATACCTTAAACTGCTTTCATTATTTGCATACCTATTATCTTTTTAATTTTATTTTTTAATTTTTTCCTGCTTTTAATTTTTAATCTCCTGTCTTTATATATATTTCTTATTAATTTTCTATTAATTCTTATTAATTTAATTTCTTATTGTATATTTTCCTTATTAATTTCTTATCCTTTATGTTTTATTGTTGTTGTATATTGTTAAATTTTTATATAGTATTGATTTTTTTTTTATTGGACACTAAACTCCACTTGCGAAGACCTGTTGAGGCAAGTGAAATCGAAATCGAGTTAAATTCGACGACTGGCACCCATGCCAACTTCGTCTCCTTCATTGGGACACGAAACTCAGCTTGCGAAGACTTATTGGGGCAAGCGAAATCGAAATCGTGATGGCACCTGTACCCAGCGTCGCCTTTCTGGCACTTGTGCCCGCGGCATGTGTAAGGACTTTCGAGCGAGATCGTTGCCAGTGCCCCTAGACTGGCTCTTGTGCGGGTGGCACATAAAATACACCATTTTGAGCGTGGCCATTGCCAGTACCGCCTGACTGGCCTTCATGCCGATGGCACGTAAAAGCACCCACTACACTCTCTGAGTAGTTGGCGTTAGGAAGGGCATCCAGCCGTAGAAACTCTGCCAAATCAGATTGGAGCCTGGTGTAGCCATCTGGTTTCACCAGTCCTCAGTCAAATCGTCCAACCCATGCTAGCATGGAAAGCGGACGATGATGATGATGATGATGATGATGATGATGATTTTGCATTCTTATTTACCTTCACATATACTGGTATAACATTCTATGAGTTGCGGAGTATGTTACATCTTCTCTCCACACGTATGTATGATAAGATGTGACTCAATATAGTTCTTAAATTGATATTTTTCAATTATTTATAATTACACCATATAATTATATTCTTTATATAAATGTGTATATATATATATATATATATATATATATATATATATATATATGAGGTTTCTACGGGACAACCTGCTGAGTGCCACCGACCAGATCTGTGGCTGGTGTAAAGTCCGCTCTCAACCTAAAGTAACGTGGTGGTGGAACAATGTGGTTCACAGGGCTATTAGACAAAAGAAACAGGCTTGGAAGGACTGGAAGAACGGAGGTAGCAGGGAATTGTATCAGGTTGCCAAAAGAAGCTAGCAGACAGGTTTATTAAGCCAGAGGGGAAGCAGATAAGAAAAAATTTGCCAATGTTGTGCACTGTGAGGACCAAACACTTGAAGTATTTCATGTTGTAAGACAGTGTGTGAGACAGAATCATGATGTCGTAGGAGAGAAATGTGTCCGCATGGATGATGGCTCATTTGCACTAAATGAGGCTGCAAAGAGAGAGGTTTGGAGACGCCACTATGAAAGGTTGGTAGATAAAGTGATCAAGAGCATGAAGACATGGAAAGCCCCTGGCCTATCAGGAATCACTGCAGAGATGCTCAAAATATCTGGCAGTGTTGGCTATAGCCAAGTCACCCGTATAGTTAATCAGATGATACACGAAGGAGTCATACCCAATCACTGGTGTATCAGCACCATAGTCAACTGCTACAAAGGTAAAAGTGACACTTTAGACACAAACAATTACAGAGGTATCAAGTTGTTGGACCAGGTAATGCAGTTTGTGTTCGTTCCAGGGAAAAGCACCACTGATGCTATATTTCTGGTAAGACAGCTGCAGGAGAAATATCTAGCCAAAGATAAACCTCTGTACCTGGCTTTCGTTGACATGGAGAAAGCCTTTGACAGGGTCCCCGCTCCCTTATCTGGTGGTCAATGAGGAAACTAGGGATAGATGAATGGTTAGTGAGAGCTGTGCAAGCCATGTACAGGGACGCTGTCAGTAAGGTGAGGGTTGGAAACGAGTACAGTGAAGAATTCTGGGTAGAGGTATGGGTCCACCAAGGTTCAGTCCTCAGCCCCCCTCCTATTTATCATATTCCTCCAGGCAATAACACAGGAATTCAAGACGGGATGCCCCTGGGAGCTCCTCTATGCTGATGACCTTGCACCAATTGCTGAGTCACTATCAGAAGTAGAGGAGAAGTTTCAGGTGTGGAAGCAAGGACTAGAATCAAAGGGCCTTTGAGTCAACCTAGCTAAAATCAAATTCCTAATAAGTAGGAAGGTAGACAAAACACAAACCCCTTCAGGTAGATGGCCCTGCTCGATCTGTAGAAAAGGTGTAGGTAGAAACTCCATAAGTTGTACCCAGTGTAAGCTATGGACACATAAGAGATGCAGCAATATCAAAGGAAGGCAAACTAGCAAGATAGGTTTTGTATGTGGCAGATGCTCAGGTGCAATAAACACTGAAAATGTGCAGAAAACAACCTTTGCCACATTCCAGTGAGAAAAACTAGTAGTTAATAGCTTCTACTATCTAGCTTCCGCTACCAAGTTAGTAGTGGGGGAGGGTGCGCTGAAAGTGTAGCTGCTAGAATAAGAATAGCCTGGGAAAAGTTCAGAGAGCTCTTACCTCTGCTGATGACAAAGCGCCTCTCACTCAGAGTAAAAGGCAGACTGTATGACGCGTGTATGAACAGCCATAATATATGGCAGTGAAACATGGGCCGTGACTGCTGAAGACATGCATAAGCTCGCAAGAAACGAAGCCAGTATTCTCCGATGGATGTGTAATGTCAGTGTGCATACTCGACAGAGTGTAAATACCTTGAGAGAAGAGTTGGACCTAAGAAGCATCAGTTGTGGTGTGCAAGAGAGACGATTGCGCTGGTATGGTCATGTGGCATAAATGGATGAGGATAGCTGTGTGAAAAAGTGCCACACCCTAGCAGTTGAGGGAACCTGTGGAAGAGGTAGACCCAGGAAGACCTGGGATGAGGTGGTGAAGCACGACCTTCGAACTTTAGGCCTCACCGAGTCAATGATTCGTGACCGAGACCCTTGGAAATATGCCGTACGTGAGAAGACCCAGCAAGCCAAGTGAGAGCACAATCTGTGGCCTCTGCCAGAAGTGTAACCAGCTCACTTTTTTCATATTTTTACTTCATTGGACACTAAACTCTGCTTGTGAAGACCTGTTGAAGCAAGCAAATTGAAATCAAAATCAAACCAAATTCGATGACTGGCACCCATGCCAACCTCTCCTTCATTGGACACTAAACTCTGCTTGCGAAGACCTGTTGGGGCAAGTGAAATCGAAATCATAATTGAACCATATTCGATAACCAGCACCTGTGCTAATGGAGTACTAACAGCACCATCCGAGCGTGATCATTACCAGAGCAGCTGTCTGGCTTCCATGCTAGTGGCACGTAAATAGCACCATTTGGGTGTGATCGTTACCAGCCTCGCCTTACTGGCACCTTAGAAAATCATTCAAGCAAGGTGATTGCCAGTCCCGCTGGATTGACTCCTGTGCAAGTGGCATGTAAAATACACCATTTTGAGCATGGCCGTTGCCAGTACTGCCTGAATGGCCCTCATGCCGGTGACACGTAAAAGCACCCACTACACTCTCGGAGTGGTTGGCGTTAGGAAGGGCATCCAGCTGTAGAAACCTTGCCATATCAGATTGGATCCTGGTGCAGCCATCTGATTCACCAGTCCCAAGTCAAATCGTCCAACCCATGCCAGCATGGAAAGCGGACGTTAAACAATGATGATGATGTTGATGATATACATATATATATATATATATATATATATATATATATATATATATATATCCTTTCTCGTATATGTATTTGTATGCCATATTTTTATACTGTTATATCTACTTATATCAGTACACACTTTCATAGTTGTTAAAATTTTCGTTTATACTTATATTTAATTAAGTCTATATATTATCGAATTCTTTATCTTAGTATTCTGCTTCTGACCCCTTACTTTCAATCAATAGATAATATGTATATTTTGCCAGATAAATTCCATATTTAAGTTGTGATCATTGTTTGAGTGGTCTTTGTAGTGACCACCTATTAGTTATGTAGAGATGATGTATTAGGGTGATTGCATATAACAGTAATCTTCTTTTTAATGTTTAAATTGATCTGTGTTTTCCTTCTTATCTAACCTGGTTCTGATATCTTTTTTTAAATTGTACTTTTATTTTTATACAACTTATCATAATACACAGTTTTTGATATACCTTGATTATAAACTTTTTCCCTTTGTGCCCTTAATGTTTTCCTAAATTTCATTATTGCAATCTAAGTTTCATAGTGTATACCCCTTTAACTGAAAATAAAGACAAGAATTAATGTCACCCCTACCCTACCTCTTTATGGGCATTTACTGCTATCTAATTGATTCCTTCTAAAGCTTGTTTCTTTTTGTGGTGAGGGATACTTATGGCAGTAAGAAATTAAGGAATAGTAAGAAATTAAGGACTAGTAAGAAATTAAGGAATAGTAAGAAATTAAGGAATAGGGGGAACATCCAGTAATATTTATATTACTAATAAAAACTACAGATAAAATAATTAAATACCTATTTATTTATTATGTAAAACCCTTTTATAGGAATTAACCTTATTATATAATAATTGAAAATTATTATAATTAATAATATAAACAATTATTGATGACTTTGCTGGATAACTAAAGAATAAAAATTACACATAAGAATTCAACATTATGCTTAATAGAAGTTTAGATACTTTGCGTCACAATAATTAATTATCTATTAACTCATTATATTAAATTCTTTAATAGGAATTAACGTTATAATATAATAATTAAAAAATTATTATAATTAATAGTGGAAATATTTGAAAGTCTTTCTAAATTTATGGCAACATCTTAAAGTGAAGTGCACATTAAAATTCAATAAAATGAATTTAGAAGTAATTATATAATACATTTCTTCAAGGTAAAGATTACAAGTAGAATTACCAATATTATACGTTGGTGCATAACTAATAATGGACCACTTTAAATCATATTCAATATTCTTATCCTTTAAATCCCAAATGCATTTACTAAGATTTGAAGAATTACATTTTTTTCTATATTCAAAGGAATGACAATGATTATAAAATCTAGATTTCCAAAGAGTAGCAGATGAACCAATATACCAATACTTACAATCTCTAATTATTACTTCACACTGATATACTATAATTTGCTTTCAACACTGATTTTCTAAAGGTATAGAGTTTTGTTTACACATTATTCACTTGTAAATTACACTCATACTTAAAAGAATTTCCACTAGCACTCTCCTACAAAATAGGTTTGGATTATAATAATTATTATTAGAATTAATATTAATACAAGGTAAAAGACTAACTATATTATCAGCATTTTGATCTGTTATAGAATCTAAACCTTGTTCTGAAAGATTATCAATCACGTTAATTTCACTATATATATTATCAGTTCTACAGTTATTCATAGATCTAGAATTTAGATATTCCCTAATTCTCTGTTAATTGTGTGCTGCAATGATCTCAGCTAAATTATTAGTAGTTGAATATGAAAGCTATACACTATGTCTATTAAATGGTTTCCCATATTTACTTGAAGGTAGGAAATATCAATCTAGTGCTGCAAAGAATTTATGAAGGATATTAGAAGCTACTGAATATGAAAATGGGGCATTATACCATATAATATTGTTGATTTATTTTTTTATTATTATAATAAACATTTTTGTCAATATTACTTTCATTAAAATTGAGTTTTTCCCTATTTTAATTTTTATTTGTAAATTTGTCATTATTATTATTATTATTATTATTATTATTATTATTATAGATGTCACACAGTATACAATATTGTGAGATTGTTGATTGAAGATATTGTGTCTACCGAGGTTTGTACTGTTTGTCAAGTCACAACAAGAAATTTAGATAGACAGTACTTTACACAATATGCATGCAGTTCCATGTAATGCTGACTTTTGCAATACACCTAGATTGTAGAGTATTTCTAAAGTTTTCAAATGTTTTTTTCAGATTGGGTGGTATTGAACCCAATGCTCCGATGACAATAAGGATAACCTTTAAGTTTGACTCTCGTACCTACTACATTTTAGTGATCTCAGTTCCAGGTTTCCATGTTTATCAACCCTTTCTCTTTCTTTCATGATGATATGTTGATCTCCTGGCACTTCCACATCAACTATTAGGCACTGTTGTTTGTCTCTCCTAAAGGTTACTATATCTGGCCTTTGGTGCTTCTAACACCCTGTCTGTCTGGAAGTCAAAATCCCAGAGGATTTTTGCTTTCCCCTTTTCATCCATTATCTTTACCGGTGTATGTTGGTACCGAGCACCCATAATCTCATAGCCATACTTATGGCATAGTAGCCAGCGGAGGTTTTGGGCTACCTTGTCATGTCTACACTTGTACTCTTTCTGCGCAAGACTTTCACAAGCACTAATAATGTGAGTCATGCTTTCGACCCTCTTCCCACATATTCTACAGAGATCTATTGCACTTGTGTGGTATATTTTCTTTTTCACTGAGTTGATATTCAATTCCTGGTCCTGGGGAGTGATGATTAGGCTTTCAAATTATAATTATTATCATTATTATTATTATTATTGTTCAGTAGTTTTATTTTTATAACGTGCTTTCACTTCACTACCGAGCGCAGCTCTGTGCGCCTTGGGTATGTGCTGTGGTTTGCTGTGGTGCTCTTATGTTTACTGTATTGAAAGTGTTTTGCGTAGAATGTGTGCAGTACCCAGTAGTGCAATTTTCTGTATGTTATATATATTTGTAAGTCCTGGTGTTTTTGTTATGTATTTGTCTGAATATTTTTTTATTATACCTAAGGCACCTACTATGATAGGAATTGTTTCTGTTTTTAGATTCCACATTCGAGTTACCTCTATTTCCAGGTCTTTGTATTTTGAAAGTTTTTCCATTTCTTTTAGAGAAACGTTGTCATCTGCTGGTATTGATACATCAATTAGAAAGCATTTTTTTTCTTCATGATCTTTGACAACTATATCTGGTCTATTTGCCTTAATTTCTCTATCTGTGTGTATTGGCATATCCCAGAGTATGGTTGCTTTCTCGTTTTCTGTGACCTTTTCTGGCGTGTGTTTATACCATCTTTTTTCTGTTGTTATTCCATAGTGTTGGCGTAGCTTCCAGTGTATATAGGTCCCAGCTCTGTCGTGTCTGTGAATATATTCCTTCTTAGCCAGGACTGGGGAGCCAGAGATAATATGATTTATTGTTTCTTGTCTATCTCCACATACTCTACAATTACTTGTTATATTTCTTTTCATTATGTGTTTTTGGTAATTTCTGGTGGGGAGGCTCTGGTCTTGTGCAGCAATTAAAAATCCTTCAGTCTCTGCTTTGAGTCCTGAGCTTCTCAGCCATTGCTGGGATTTTTCTCTGTCTATTTCTTTCGCATTTAGTTTAGCCCAGTATTTACCATGTAGGGGCTTTTCTTGCCATCGTTTTATCATGGTCCGTTGCTGTTCTAGTTTTAGTTTGGATTTCATTTGTTTTATAGCTTTTGTTGTTTCTTCTTCTGCCTTCTTCTTCTTCTTCGTATTTGTTAGGTAGATTGATTTTTTGTTTGTATTTGTCAGCTTCCTTAAATACTGAAAACAGTTTTTTGTTTTGATCGTGTTTTGTGGCTATTTGTATTAGTTTCCCTTGCTTCTGGAGTAGGTATTTTTGCAGTCCTATGGTGGTTATTTTATAATAGTTTTCTAGCTGTATAAGACCCCTGCCACCTTCTGTGCGTTGTATATATAGCCTTTCTATGTCAGATTTTGGGTGGTGCATCCTATATCCTGTCATTATTTTTCTTGTTTTCCTGTCTATTTTACATAGTTCGTTTAGTGTCCAGTTAAGGATGTTGTAGCTGTAGCTTATAACTGGGACAGCTAAAGTGTTGATACCCATTATCTTGTTTTTAGCATTGAGCTCTGTTTTTAGTATTGATCTAACTCGTCTATAGTACTCTTTCTTTATTTTTTCTTTCATTTGTGTATGTTGTATCCTATCTAGTTCATTGACTCCTAAATACTTATATGGTTGGCTTTCGTCTAGTTCTCTTATTTCATTGACTTTATCTAGTGTTATATTGCTACTTTTAACTAATTTTCCTCTTTTCAGGGTTGCTTTGGCACATTTTTCTAATCCAAATTTCATATCTATTTCCTTGGTAAAGCCGTGTACTGTCTGTAGTAGTGTTTCTAGCTCTTTGTCGTTTTTTGCATATAATTTTAGGTCATCCATATATAGAAGGTGGCTGACTGTTTTTCCGTAGCATTTGTAACCGCATCCAGTTCTATTTAGCAATTCAGTTAAAGGTGTGAGTGCCAGGCAGAACAGGAGTGGAGAGAGCGTGTCTCCCTGGAATATTCCTCTTCTAATGGGGATGGCTTTCGTTTTCACAAGTCCCTCTTTTGTTTGGAGTTGTAGCACTGTCTGCCATTTGTTCATTGAGTGCTCTATGTATTTTATGATAATTGGTGCCACCTTGTTTATAGCTAGTGTTTCCAGAATCCACGTGTGGGGAACACTGTCGAAAGCCTTTTGGTAGTCCACCCAGGCCATACTGAGGCCTTTCTTCTTTCTGCGGCTGTCTTCAGTTATGGCTTTATTGATCAATAATTGATCTTTACAGCCGTATAAGCCCTTGCAGCATCTCTTCTGCTCTTCTGGAAACAGGTTGTTATTTTCCAGGTGTTTACTCAATCTCTACGATATTATTGCAGTAAAGGCTTTGTAGATCGTAGGGAGACAGGTTATAGGTCTATAGTTTTGTGGTTTCTCCGTTTCCGTGGATTTGGGGATTAAGATGGTTTTCCCTTTTGTGAGCCATTCAGGCATTGTCTCTGGATCTGCTAGTATGTTGTTAAAGTTTTCTACCAGCTTTTTATGCATTCCTGGCAGGTGTTTTAACCAGAAATTGGGGATCTTGTCGTGTCCAGGTGCCTTCCAGTTGCTTAGTCTTTGCAGTGTCTGGGTGACCTCTTTAGTTGTTATAGGGGCCCAGAGTTGCTCAGGTGCTAAGTTCGTTGTTTTAATGGTCCTTTTCTGGGGTTGTTGCTTCACCGACCATATTTGTTTCCAGAATTTCTCTAGTTCTTCTGCTGTTGGTGCTGAAGTAATGTCTATTTTATTTTTACCCAGTTCTTGGTAGAGTTTTTGGGGGTTGGATTTGAACTGTTTGTTTTGTTCAAAGAAACGTTGGCGTTTCTCATACCGGCGGATCCTTTGTGCTTTGGCAAGGATGTCTTGCTTTAGTTTTTCTTTTGCCTCAGGTAAGTCTTTTTCTGTAATGCTGTATTTGTACAGTATTTTTGTTTTCTTCTTGTTATTTAGTAGTGTTGATTGTTTACTAATTTCGTTGAGAATCGATAAATCTTTTCTCTTTTTTTAAATTTTGTTCTGGGTGTTATTTATCCACAAGGTCTGTTTGGGTGGTAGAACTCCTGTTCGGATGGGTTTGAGTGAGTATCCTGCTTCTTTTGTGGCTGCCGCATATATTATGTCATTTAGCTCAGTGATATTGCCTGTTGTTTCTGTGGTTGTTAGTTCCGTGACGGCCAGGTTTATGCTATTTATTATTGATGTTGTTTTATTGTCTATTTTGATTTTTGGGAGATATAATCTGTGGTCCATTCTAAGATCTGTGGTTTTTAGTTCTTTGGTTATTTTCATTTTCATAGTATCGTAATTATTAGGTTTCCCTTCGTTATTTCCAAGCTTTATATTTGTTTTGCCTTCCTTTTCATTCATATGTTTGTCTGTGGTGTTCTTGTTTGGTGCTTTTTGTACACTATTATATATTTCTGATATTTTTTTTGCTTTTAGAATATGTCTTCTTATGTTAGCTAGTTTGTTAGGGTTCATTGTTTTATCGAGGTCTATATTTACATTATTTTTCTTCCATATTTTATATGTATGTATTGTTGCATTTTCGTTTTTTTGGGTAGAGCACTGTTGTGAAATAGGCGTATAGTATCGAAATGTATTCCTCACGTGTCCATTTATGCCGTTTTGGTTTTGTTTGCGGGACATGAGGAACAACGTCCGGTCCTTTATTTTAACGGTCATCGTTTTCGTAGGGTACCGGTTCGTTTATTTCTGTTGTCAGATTGTTTTGCACGTTCAGATCTTCGTATTTTTTTCATAACAAGCTTACAGTACGCACTTCTCGGTTGTTATTCTTGGGTGTAATAATACCGGTGTTATTTAATTTGTTTGTAATTTTTTTGTACATGGTGTTTTGGGGTTCGAAGATGGTTTGATTTTGATGTAACACGTGTGTTTACGATCGCTGTGCGGGTAGTGGAGGTATCAAGTTAAAATACATCATTATATTTGGAAAGATAGAAATAAATTTCAATGAGTATTACTTACTCGGATATAATCCAACCCTTTATCAGCTATTTTTTGGCTCAATGCGATGTCTTTATTTCCGATGTTTTTGGATAAGTTTCGGAGCAGTGATTTATCGTTCTCACCTGTTAAACTTCCCCAGTGTAGTCTGTTAAACTTCCCCGGTGTAGTCTGTTAAACTTCCCCAGGGCCAGAATAGCCTTTATTATCATTATCATTATGTTTATTATTTCTATCTAAATTTTTAGTTTACTTATTCTCCCTATTATTTTCCAACATCTCTATAATTCTACCATTTTCTAGAACTTTATAATTATTACTAGCAGAAGTGCCCGGCATTGCTCTGGGCTGAATTGCTTTAAAGTACTGTTAATGATTCTATTCAATTATGATTATTGAGGCAAAGATTGATATAAGTTAACGTCCAACCAATCGATTTGCAACTGGATAGAAAGCCCTGCAAAGAACATTGCAGCACTCTAAGTTAACAGCACCCTGTGATTATTGTGGCCTCAATTAGATCGAGAGATAAGGACTTAATGATTAAACATGTCCCATTGCATTGTTTCAGCAGAACCAAATTTCGAATGAGCATTATAGGGACACCAAGTTTAAGTTTCAGAATGTGTGGGGGTAGTCCAGGGGGCTGAAAGGAATTTAGTACCTCTATTGGATAGTTGATGACGTCCTCGGGGTCAGGAGTTCTATCAATAGACTTATATATATAGCAATCCCCAGGAATGAGTTTTAGCATTTGATCATTAATATGGTTAACAGCTTTATTCTTTGGGGCCAGAATAACCTTTTGGCCAATCCAATCCATATTCTGATAATTTACTTGGAGATCTGGGTACACTTCATCCATGAGATCAGAAGGTGTATTAACAATGGTACAGAGTGAATCGATGGTAACATTACCCTTTTCGTCGCAGGGAGTTTAGCCTTCACCAAGTGCAAGGAGGGTGTTAGAGAATTCTGCTGATGCTATGTCACCTTGTATATGAGCACGCATGTTAGTGTTAAGTTTGAGAGTGTTCACCAGGGGCCACAATGTAGATGACTTAAGACACACATGTACTGTATCAGCTCTAGTTGAAGACGACTGTCACGGCTATGAATAAGTATGTCTTGCTTATTGTGCTGTTCACCATGGAGAAGTACAGCCACTTCATTACACGAAGGAGCGTTATAACGGCGTGCGTGCTCCCCAGAAGGTCTTTTGTTAGCATTGATGACAATGGTGAAGTTTGGTGAAGGGGCTGTTTGCAAGGAATATTTGAAACTGTGAATATAGCTGTTGTGCTCATGAAGCATGTTTTGCAGACTGAGTAGAACATCCCTGTCAAAAGTATCAGCGTCAGTGTTTGCAGGTGGTGGAATAACACCAAACCGCACATCAAGTTGCCTACTGTAGTTGGAAATTAAGTAAATTTGGAGGAACGAAAGCTTGCAATTTTGTAGTGGCTGGAGCGATCCGATAAGACGGTACACCTGTCCCTGGACCTTGAAAGTAGGCATCCAACCACTGTCTGTGACAACGTTAGCCCCGAAAGAAGTCATCTGAAGCGCACAATTGTAATTTCTGATGATCTGAAGGAATTTTAATGACTTTGTGGTAGAAGCAGTAAGTAGTTCCTTCAAAGGCTGTGGTGGTTCTGGAAGAGGGGGCAAGCTGACCTTACCGTTTAAGCAGCACATTCCAGGTATCTCCCCAGCCCACTTTTTAGCATTGCAGAATTGGCAATTGAAGCACATTTCCCCTATATTTATGTCAGCGCGGATGGAGTAATTAAAGTTTGGCTCATACTTGAAAGCCTGTAGAATGTAGCTAGTGTTGGTCATGTGAAGGTCTTGCAGCGGTAGCAGAAGGCACATTTGCAAATGATAATGGACAAATTACGCTGCACGTAAGGCGCTCTGTGAAAGTGTAAAAGCAGTTTGGTCGGAGGACTCATTTACTCTAATCGCCTTTAGCATCAGTGCTGACGCGGTATGGCAACTGAGGCGACTTCTCTTTTTCGGTGGCATTGAATGTCCGAAAGAAAGGGTGAAAGTACAGAGAAATTGTCTTGGAAAGTATGCGTAACATTGAAGGGGGGAAAGGTGATAGGAAACGGCAAATAAATAAATAAACTGACAGGTATTAGTATGAATGTGTGTATTTGTATGTATGTGTGTATTTGTATGTATGTATGTATGTATGTATTAGTGTGCATTCTGTGTATATATATATATATATATATATATATATATATATGTGTTAGTAAGTAAATGTGTTTTAAAAAAGATTTTCAAGAAACTCACAGTTTGTAGGGAATAAATGTTTGTCGATCATATTTGGAAAAGACTGACAGGTATTTGTATGTATGTGTTTATTTGCATGTATGTGAGTATTTGTACGTATGTATGTATGAGTGTGTATTCTCTGTATATATATGGTAGTAAGTAAATGTGTGAAAAAAGATTTAAAAAAAACTCACAGTTTGTAGGGAATAAAAGTTTGTCAATCACATTTATGTATGCCTATATATATGAGATAATAGTTTCACTTTAATAGTTTCAGTATTAAAGTGAAACTATTAAAGTGAAACTATTAAAGTGAAACTATTAAAGTGAAACTATTAAAGTGAAACTATTAAAGTGAAACTATCTGACATTAGAATAGAGAGATGTTATTGTTTCACTGCACTAGGCTCGCACTAGGCAAGAAGTTAAAAATTTGTTTGGCCTAAAACACTACCTGGACCCTAAGTAAGGCAGTTGTAAAATTTGAATGAAATTGGTTGTGTAGTTCTCAAGTTTTAGGGATTCACACAGACAGACTGACAGACACACATTCTCATCTTCATATATATAGATGATTCTGGATATAGTAAATTTTATCTTTATATCCAGCTTCCAATAATGCATGATTATAATAACTTTGATTTTGTTTAAATATATCCTCATTAGCCGAATGCCTCGAAATACGAGTAGATATATTTTTAACGATAGAATTTATTAAGCTCCTTGGATGTATTTTTATTTACATATCTTAAGCATTTATTAGGCTTATGACAAGGTTGGTATAACTCATTATGTAAATCAAGAGTAATATCCAGGAAATTAATCCTAGTATATTCATTTTCTATAGTAATAGAAAATGACCAAAACACTTAAAGAATCTATAAAAAAATTTTCTATACCTTTCTAAATTGACCATATTCAATTTATTTTAAGTGAAAAGAGTGTCATGCAATTGAAACAATTGTTGGATTTTTAAGGTGTGATCTAAAATAAAGATATGATTTGTACATATTATATGTATATATATATATATATATGTATATATAAAGATAGTTCATAGGGTTACCCAGGGTTTCGTGTCCATAAAGTGCTTGGCTTAATATACATCTCGTCAGACCCTAATGACCAGTGGCTTATAACTTCTCTTCAAAGTGGAGGGAGAGAAAGCCTCATAGCTAGTTTTTGAACACACAAGAGGGTCAAGTACAAGGGATTGTTTCCCTTAGACCACTATCTGGAATCCACCCAGTCAGTTTACAAGTCCTAGGATTTCAGTAGGAATCTCTGAAATGTAAGCAGGGAGGTCCTTACCACAATGGGAACAAACATTGCAAGCTATGCATAGCGAATTGGGTAAGGATATTAAAAAACTCCCTCAACTTGAGGAACATCTTAAATTCCAAGGTGAAGGTCTTCACACCCTGCGATTCACTTCAGACGATTCCTATATAAGTCACTATATAAGTCATATATATATTTCTGAATAAAGTACAAGAACATGCTCACAATTACAATTCTACTATAGGCACAAGGCCTGAAATTTAGAGAGTTAGTCAATTACATCGAATACAATGCTCAACTGATACTTATTTTATCGACTCTGAAAGGATCAAAGGCAAAGATGACCATGACAGAATTTGAACTCTGAACATAAAACCAGAAGAAATGCCCCAAAGCATTTTGTCTGGCATGCTAACAATTCTGCCAGCTTGCTACCTTAAACAGGATAATAGTAATAATATTTACTATTTTTTTAGATAAAGATATATATTCGTGTTTTCATATTATATTTACTATTTGTTACAGAAGGAGAGAGAAAGCATAAGACAAAATGGTTTAAAGGAATACAATCCTTCAGTTAATGTATTTTCAGAACCTTCGTCCTGTTTAAATTCAGTATCAAAAATCAAAAACTTATACTCTGCAGATAATGTATGTGTGTGTAATTTATTTACACTGTAAATTAAGACCACATCCTTTGTTTTGTATCCCACTGTGAGAGATTCAGTCATAGTGACTTCTCTTTTTGAACACTCTCTATGAGCCTCACATGAAATGATGTGGCACAAATTCAGAGATCCGACATTCAATAATAAGACAGTGATGATGACGATGATGATGATGATGATGATGATGATGATGATGATCATGATCATCATCATCATCATCATCATCATCATAAGAAGAAGAAGAAGAAGAAGAATCCTTTTTACTATAGGCACAAGGCCTGAAATTTTGGGGGGAGGGGACTAGTTGATTACATCAACCCCAGTGTTCCACTGGTACTTAATTTATCAACCCCAAAAGATTGCAAGGCAAAGTTGACCTCGGTGGATTTTGAACTCAGTACTTAAAGACAGACAAATGCCACTAAGCATTTTACCTGGCATGCTAATGATTCTGTCAGCTTGCTGCCTAAATAATAATAATAATGATAATAATTTCTAACTTGTACAAAATATTGTTGGGATGTGATGCAGTTGATGTACTTGATTGGTACTTATGTTCACATCAAACCTCGAAGATCGACTCCTGTAGGATTTGAACTAAGAGCATAAATAAGACAAAATAAAATTTTCAAACCTGATGCTCTACTAATTCTGCCACCTATAAATAATAATAATGGTTTCAAATTTTGGCATAAGGCCAGCAAATTTAGGAGGAGGGTGAAGTTACTTACATAGACCTCAGTATTTGACAGGTACTTTATTTTATCAACATTCAGAAAAAAAAAAACAATAAATATATTGTATCCAAAGTTCTAAAGACTCCACCGACCTGATTCGTTTAAAATTAATAACAGTCGACAAATAAACCTGACAATATTTAACTTTGGTGACTGCACTTTTCCATGCTGGATTCGTTGAATGGATTTTCTGAGGCAGTGTTTTGTGGTTAAATGTCCTTCCTTATTGCGAATGCTTTTAGGTACATTCTACAACATGCAGGAATGCAGTGCACATATTCCCAAACCAGGATACACATTGTAATCCCATGATACACACAGTAACAATAATAATCGCCAAGGCCAGCAACTTTGAGGAAAGTTGGTTAATCAATACCATTGATTTGACATTTTCTTTATTTCATCAACACAGGGTTGAAAGACAAAGCTAAGCTCAGAAGGATTTGAACTCAGAATGTAAAGAGTTGGAAGAAACACCACAAAGCATTTTCCTAGCACTTTAACAATTCCACCAATCCAACAACTTTGTTTTTAATTTAGGTCAAGGCCAGCAGTTTTGAGAGGAGGGGGCTAATCAGCATCATCAACTCAAGCACGAATCAGGTACTTTATTTTATCAATCTCAGAGAGATGAAAAGTAAATTAGACTTCAAGGAGATTTGAACTCAGAATGTAAAAAACCTAAACAAATATCACAAGGCATCTATCACAATACACTATTGGTATTAATTCATTTTTCTATCTCAGAAGTTGATGTCTCTTCCAGATATACCAACAACACCAAACATTTACTAAACAATTGGCCATTTAAATAGTAGGCATTATCATATTAGAGAAAGAGAATAGATTATACACACACACACACACACACACACACAGAGAAACACATATATATACATACACATACTAAAAATTAATATAAACAGCTAGACACAATATAAGACCATAAAGGAAAATATTAACCATCAATAACTGTGACTGAGGGTGCTGAATAGCACCAATATTGCAAGAAATAAGGAGTGGGTGGGTAGGTAGGTAGGTAGAGAAGATAGATAGATGGATAGATGGATGGATGGATGGGTGGGTGGATGGATGGATGGATGGATGGATGGATGGATGGATGGATGGATGGATAGATAGATAGATATACAGTAGTGGCCGTAATATAAGGGTCAGTAAGAACAAGTGTATTGAAATAGTTATTATAGAAGATTAACAACACGTTGAGACTAAATATTTTACACATATTTAGATATATCTAATATCTATCTTTCATGAAAATTTCAAGTGAATGGAATAAATATTTCGTAAGTTATTAGGAAATAAACAAATAATCTTCCAAATTGCAGTGGCCAAATGTTAAGGGTCACTTAGAAAAACAATGAAAACTGGAACAAGAACAAAAGAGAAATCCTTACTATTAATATTTTGTGAACATCCCTTTACTATCAATGACCTCCTGACATCTGTTACCACAGAACTGAACTAATTTCTTGCAAAATGATGGAGTTAATATTGTTCCATTTGTTTTTCAATAATTCCTAGAGTTCATCTTGGACCTTTGGATTTCTCCTCCGTGTCCCATCTCAAATAATCTTCCAAACGCTCCTACAGAGTTGAGATAGCGACTTTGAGGTGGCCAGTCCATGAGATCAACCCTTTCACCACTCAAAAAATCTTTGACTCTTTTCGCAGTATGACAGGGAGCATTGTCCTGCACGAAGATAGGTTGAACTAACAAGGATCGGAGATGTGGAAGGGCATACTAAGAATCTGCTTGTAGATTTCAGCATTGACAGTCCCTTGTAGGTGAATAAGTGGACAAGAACCAGCAGCAGAGATCACTTCCCATGCCATTACACAGCCTCCTCCGTATTTCACTGCCCTCTTCACACATGCACGAGATAACCTTTTGCCCCTTCTTTGTTGGACATACATCCCGTCATTGGAACCAATCACATTAAACTTCGATTCATCGCTAAAATGAACCTGCAACCACTGTTCTTCTGTCCAAACATGTTCATGAGCGAAACAAAGACAGGCTCTTTGATTCTTCTTAGAGATCAGAGGTTTCTTTGCCAGTGCCCAAGCAAGCAACCCAGGACCTCATAACCTCTGAGAAACATTCTAACCATAATACGATCCTGCCTTGGTGAAGTTTTACAAAGTCTACTGGTTTGGGGTTAATTCATTGCACAAAACTTCTAGACCTTCCTACAGTAGTTGCTATCACAGAATTTGACTTGCCCTATTGGTGCAGGCATACAATCCTTTGTTTTCTTTCACAGGACATCGGTCGTCTCTCACAAGCCGCCATGTTCACAGTTGAGTGTTCCAATAATGTAAGAGCATAAGAAGTAACTGCAATTTGGAAGATTGTTTATTTCCTCATAACTTATGAAATATTTATTCCATTCACTTGAAATTTTTACAACAGATAGATATTAGATATATCTAAATATGTGTAAAATATCTAGTCTCAACATGTTGTTAATCTTCTATAATAACTATTTCAATACACGTTCTTTCTGACCCTTATATTATGGCCTACATGCACATTCACACTGACAGGGGAGATAACTGCCCTATGAGCGAAGCTATGAGCACTGAACCAGACTAATTTAGACTAGTTTTGTCAGCAGTACCTACTCCATCACTTTGGTGGTTTGGTTAACTTGATCTGTCAGTGTATATATTTACCTCCGCCAAGGAAGGAGGTTATGTTTTCATCGGTGTTGGCTTGTCCTTCTGTATGCAAAATAACTCAAAAAATCGTGAACGGCATTTGATTAAACTTGCAGGAAAAGTTGGTAATGACACAAGAAACAGATGATGAAATTTTGGTAGTGATCCGGGAATTTTTATGGATTCTTGAGGGATTTTTCATTTGTTATATTTATTTTACATGAAGTATTACAATGTTAAGTTCTTTGATTATCTCCCTTGAAAACACGTTCATCGTTTCCATGTAACCTATGGTGGTGTTGCTGTTTCCAAAGTTTATTTTCGTTTCTCTATTAGTAATTTTACTAGCGTATCTATCTTAAAATGAGCTGCTTGGTGGAGGTCTGCGGAGAATGACATGACAAGCCTTGACTATTGGGATCGACGCAAAAAGCTCAGGCTTTGCTCCCTCTACTGCCGCAGTGAGCTCTATATCATCTGTATGATGTGGAAAATATTCCCTCAACATTGCTTGTCTTTAAAATTCGTCCAAGGCTTGGCCCCCATGCCATCCGTCCACTACAGGAATGTTTGTGTCGTATCACAACACTATGACAGAACTATTTCACCTCAATTGGCCCTGCTCTCTTCAACATCATGCCAGACACACATAAAAAGGAGGAAAGTGACTTCACAGCATTCAAATGATCCCTAGATGATTACCCCCAACAAATACCAGATAAACCACCCACACCCAGATATGTCTCTAGAAACAATAACCCTCTGCTTGAATGGGCTACAGTTAAAGGGGGATTTTTAAAAATCATATGGTTGTGTTATTTTTTTTAACCCTGCCAAGGAGGTTATGTTTTTGCCAGCGGTGGTTGGGAAATTGGGCGATTTTCAACATGCGTGTATATGGGTGGAAATGAGCTGCTTGGCAGGGGTCTGCGCTCTCCGAGTGCTTTTCTAGTTACCATATAAATTTATGGCTGATTTAACGAAATTCTCATGTGCATACTAAAAGTTAATATAAACAGCTTGATGCAATGTAAGACCATAAAGGAAAAATTTAATCATCACTAATTGTGAGTGAGGGTACTGAATAGCCCCTATATTGCAAGAAATAAGAGATAAAACCCTTATAAACACATACCTATAATCTGGTTCGTGATAAGGCCTTATGTCATCTAAAGTTGCTACATAACCATGAGAGAAACTGAAAAAATAAAATTCAAAAGAATACCATTGTATATAGTATATATAAATGCACATGCAGAAGTACACAAAGACACAACTATATACATATAAGTTACGAGGCACAAACACTCACACACATGTATATATATTCACCTAAACACAAAATGAATACAGAGGTTGGACAAAATGATGGAAACACCTTAAAATTTCAAACAAATTTATTTTAATATGGGGAAGGACAGCCTTTGGCAGTAATTACAGCTTGCATTCTATGAGGTATGGACTCGTACAAAGTTTCAATTGTTTCCAAAGGAATTTTTGTCCATTCTTCAGCTAAAACAGTCTCCAGTTCTTGTAGTGATGATGCTGAAGGATATTGACTCCTTACATGTTTTTCTAAAATGCACCATAAATATTCAATAATATTAAGATCTGGGGAGTGTGGTGGCCAGATAAGATGTTCAACTTCACAAGAATGTTCCTCATGCCATTCAGTAACAACTTTAGCTGTGTGAATTGGTGCATTATCATCCTGAAAGATTGCGTTTCTCTCCGGAAACAGTTCTGCAACTATGGGATGAATTTGATCAGATAAAATGCTTAAATAGTCTTATCTATTAATTCTGCCATGAAGGGAAACCATTGGGCCAGCAGATTTCCAAGATATAGCCCTGCCAGATCAACACAGATCCTCCTCCATGTTTAACAGTTGGAAGAAGGCAGTCTGGGTCAAATGCTTCTTTTGGCTGTCTCCACACATATACTCGGCTGGTGGTCGAAAATAAGGTAAAGGATGACTCGTCCGAGAAAATGACATTCTTCCACTGCTCTAGGGATCAATTCTGTAGATTTTTACTCCACTCTAAACGCTTTGCAATGTTTGTTTTTGAAAGTAGTGGTTTTCTGATTGCAGCCCTCCCGTGAAATCCAGCTTTGTGCAGCTCCTGGCAAACAGTTTTTGTGGAAACTGGGTTCTCAAGGTGTTCATTAAGCTCTGCAGTAATTTTGGAAGCTAATTGGAGATTTCTGCGGGACAACCTGTTGAAAGCCACCGACCAGATTTGTGGGTAGTGTAAGGTCCCCTCCCGACCCAGAGTAACGTGGTGGTGGAACAAGGAGGTAGACAGGGCTATTAGACAAAAGAAACAGGCTTGGAATGACTGGAAGAACGGTGGTAGCAGGGAATTGTACCAATGTGCCAGAAGGGAGGCTAGGCGACAGGTTTATTTAGCCAGAGGGGAAGCAGATAAGGAAAGATTTGCCAATGTTCTGCACCGTGAGGACCAAAGACTCGAGGTATTTCGTGTTGCAAGACAGTGTAGGAGAGAGAATAGTGATGTTGTAGGAGAGAAATGTGTTCGCATGGATGATGGTACGCTTGCATTAAATGAGGATGCAAAGAAAGAGGTCTGGAGATGCCACTACGATAGATTGCTTAATAAAGAGAATGAATGGGAGAAAGAGAGCCTGCTGTATGTCGACCCAATAGAGGGACCAGCTATCCGAGTTGATAGTACCAGGGTAGATAAAGCAATTAAGAGTATGAAGACCGGGAAAGCCCCCGGCCCATCAGGAATCACTGCAGAGATGCTCAAAATATCTGGCAGTGTTGGCTATAGCCTAGTCACCCGTATTACGAACCAGGTGATACACGAAGGAGTCATACCCAATGACTGGTGTAGCAGCATCATAGTCAACTGCTACAAAGGTAAAGGTGACGCTTTAGATACAAATAATTACAGAGGCATCAAGCTGTTAGATCAGGTTATGAAAGTTACAGAGAGGGACATAGCCCAACTAATTAGGGAGCGAATCAATTTAGATGAGATGCAGTTTGGGTTCGTGCCAGGTAAAAGCACTACTGATGCCTTATTTCTAGTGAGACAGCTGCAGGAGAAATACCTAGCTAAGGATAAACCTCTGTACCTGGCTTTCATTGACATGGAGAAAGCCTTTGACAGGGTCCCCCGATCCCTTATCTGGTGGTCAATGAGGAAACTTGGGATAGAAGAATGGTTAGTGAGAGCTGTGCGAGCCATGTACAGAGATGCTGCCAGTAAGGTGAGGGTTGGAAATGAGTACAGCAATGAATTCCGGGTAGAGGTAGGGGTCCACCAAGGTTCCGTCCTCAGCCCCCTCTTATTTATCATAGTCCTCCAGGCAATCACAGAGGAGTTCAAGACAGGTTGCCCCTGGGAGCTCCTCTATGCTGATGACCTTGCCCTAATTGCGGAGTCACTATCAGAACTAGAGGAGAAGTTTCAGGTGTGGAAGCAAGGTCTAGAACTGAAGGGCCTTAGAGTCAACCTAGCTAAAACCAAAATCCTAATAAGTAGGAAGGTAGATAAAACACAAACCCCTTCAGGTAGATGGCCCTGCTCAGTATGTAGAAAAGGAGTAGGTAGTAACTCTATAAGATGTACTCGGTGCAAGCTATGGACACATAAGAGGTGCAGCAACATCAAAGGCAGGTTAACTAGCAAGTTAGTTTTTGTTTGTGGCAGATGTTCAGGTGCAATAAAGACTGTAAACAAACAGGAAACAACTTCTATCTCATTCCAGGGTGAAAAACTAGAGGTAGTCGATAGCTTCCGCTATCTGGGCGACCAAGTTAGTAGTGGGGGTGGGTGCGCTGAAAGTGTAGCTGCTAGAATAAGAATAGCCTGGGCAAAGTTTAGAGAGCTCTTACCCCTGCTGGCGACAAAGGGACTCTCACTCAGAGTAAAAGGCAGACTGTATGACGCATGCGTACGAACAGCCATTCTACATGGCAGTGAAACATGGGCTGTAACTGCTGAGGACATACGTAAGCTTGCAAGGAATGAAGCCAGTATGCTCTGTTGGATGTGTAATGTCAATGTGAATACCCGTCAGAGTGTAAGTATCTTGAGAGAAAAGCTGAACATTAGAAGCATCAGTTGTGGCGTGCAAGAGAGACGATTGCGCTGGTATGGACATGTGGTGAGAATGGATGAGGATAGCTGCGTGAAAAAGTGCCACACCCTAACAGTTGAGGGAACCCGTGGAAGAGGTAGGCCCAGGAAGACCTGGGCTGAGGTGGTGAGGCAAGACCTTCGTACATTGGGCCTCACCGAGGCGATGACTATTGACCGAGACCTTTGGAAATGTGCTGTGCGTGAGAAGACCCGGCAAGCCAAGTAAGATCGTTGCCAGTGCCCCTGGACTGGTTCTTGTGCGGGTGGCACATGAGATGCACCATTTTGAGCGTGGCCGTTGCCAGTACCGCCTGACTGGCTCCCGTAGGATTTTCGAGCGAGATCGTTGCCAGTGCCCCTGGACTGGCTTGTGCGGGTGGCACATAAAAGACACCATTTCGAGCGTGGCCGTTTTCGTGCGGGTGACACGTAAAAGCACCCACTACACTCTCTGAGTGGTTGGCGTTAGGAAGGGCATCCAGCTGTAGAAACTCTGCCAAATTAGACTGGAGCCTGGTGTTGCCATCCGGTTTCACCAGTCCTCAGTCAAATCGTCCAACCCATGCTAGCATGGAAAGCGGACGTTAAACGATGATGATGATGATGATGATGTACTTTTGTGATCCTTTCTAATAATTCATGTAAGACTCCGACGGTCCCTATCTAAAAGTTTTGGTTTTCTTTCGGAGTTTTGTTTTGACAATGAGATTTTTCCCTCTTTCTTAAGGGCTGTCATTACTTTCAAGACAGTACTTCTTGAAACACCAAACATTTTGGCTGTTTTCGTTATGCAAGCACCTGCCTTACGAGCACCAGCAATTTGACTTCTTTGAAAGTCCGATACATCTATCATTTTAATGAATTTTAATTACCTTTTTCTGATAATATCTGAAAAGAAACAGCAATTTTAGCAAAACATTAAGAAACACTACTAATAAATCAAAATACATAAAAATAAACAAGCTTTTGATGGTTTTATAGATATTTCAAAATTATGATACTATGATACTAGGTGTTTCCATTATTTTGTCCAACCCCTGTATATCTTCTATCTTTCACTTGTTTCAGTCATTTGATTGACGATTTGGGGGCACCACCTTGAAGGGTTTAGTTGAATAAATTGACCTCAGTACTTAATTTTTCAAGTATGGTGCTTAATGTATGAGTCCTTTTCACCAAACTACTAAGTTGTGGGAACATGAACAAACAAATACCAGTTATCAAGAAATGGGGCAACACACACACACACATATATATAACAAGCTTCCACACAGGTTTCATCTACTACAGTGACTGGCTGGTTGACTGACTGATCGACCAACTGTCCGACCAATTAACTGACTAACCAACCGACTAACCAATCAACTAACCAATCAACTAACCAACCAACCAACAAACCAACCAACTAACTAACCAACTAACTAACCAATCAACTAACCAACCAACTAACCAACCAACTAACCAACCAACTAACTAACCAACCAACTAACTAACCAAGTCACTAACCAACCAACCAACCAACCTGCATGCATGCATGCATACATACATACATACATGATGATGATGGCCATCCACTCGTGACCAAGGAAAGCCATTACTGATCTTTAGGAACATTGTGTGCTCAAGACTACCTTATACTTTACATTTGTGGTTCCATTGGTGACTAACGAGCCCTGCTTTTCACAAACATACACAACTGCAAACATTGCAGAACAAGCTTTCCCCATTCATTGCACTAGCAGTATGTTTTTGAACAGTGCGCTTAAATTCTTCATGAAGAATACATGTTCTTTCAAAGGTATCAAATCCTTCCTTTACCCGTTTCCTCCATCCATGCCAATGACAATCATTGCTCACCCAGTCAGCCACCCACATTTCACAGGCCTTTAATGAGGACTTTACACAGCCAACATTCAGAATGCCTCACACATCTCTGATGGAAGCGTTCAAGGACCTTTACATGATGTTTGTAAAGGGTCCATGCCTCACATGAGTAAAGGAGTAATGTCAGTACACATGCATGGGACACAGCAATTTTTGTTTGCCTTGTGATGCCATGCTGGGACCAGACATGAGACCAAAGAGGCCGGAAGGAATCAGTTGCTCTCTGCAGCTTGAAAGATATTTCATCATCCACGAGCAAGAATGGCTGAATGCCCAGGTAGACAAACTTGTCTACCACTTTCAGTATTGTTCCTTCAACCAAGATAGCTGGTTCCATATACAGTTTTCCTGATGCAAGCTGGAACATTACAACAGTCTTGTCCAGACTAATGCTGAGTCCAAATGCCAGGCAAAAAGCAGAAATATGTTTCACAAGTATCTGCATATCATCCACTGTATTAGAGACTGAGTCACAGTTATCTGCATAAAAGAGGTCACAAATAAGAGACTGAAAAACTTTGGAATTGGCAGCAAATCAATAAAGATTAAAAAGATGGCCAGAAGATCAATACCTAACATATGTCCCAAGAGAGCTGTCCACAGCAAAAGCATGAATTATGAGTAGCAGCAAAGTACAGAGAAAAGAGAGTTGGGGCAAGGATGTCACCCTGCTTGGCACCATTCGCTACAGGGATGGGTCCTGCCATGCCACCACCAACATTGACCCAAACCTCCATTTCATCATGAAATGATTTAATTATAGATACAAAGTGATCTGGACATCCAAGTTTGCCAAGTATTTTCCATAGGGAGTATCAAAGGCCTTGGTTAAATCAATGAATACCTGGACAAGATCCATATTCCATTCATAGCACTTCTGCATCTGTCTAGCTGTGAAAATCAAATCCATCATTCCCATTTCAGATCAGAAACCACATTGAGATTCAGATAGGATATCATTTACAAGACACATACTCAGGTGGGTAAGAATACTTGCCAGAACATTGCCAGCAGCTGATAGTAAAGCAATACCTCTGTAGTTCCCACACTCTACTCTGGCTCCTTTCCTTTATAGAGAGGAAGAATAATTGCATCCTTCCAGTCCTTAGGCATTGCACCATCCCTCCAGATTACACTAATAAGTTTAAGAAGGGACCATGTGATGTGATCAGCACCAAATAATAGGACCTCAGCAAAAATAACATCCTTACCAGGTGTCTTAACAAGATTCAATTAACTTATTACTGCTGTTATCTCATCTGTTGAGGGTGTGGAATTTAAGGAACTAATGACAGGTCTTTGTTGCATAGTGTCAATCACTGCTTCATACACAAGTGACTCATGATTTAGGAGTTCAGAAAAATGTTCAATCCAGCGACCCGTGATCTCTGTTGATTTAGTAAACAGAGTAGAAAACACCTTGGAAAGCAAGGGAGCTGATGCAGAGATCTTAGGTACATAAACTTGCTTCATAAGATGGTAAAGCTTCTTGCTGTCATTTGCATCAGCAGCAGCCTGAACATCACAAACAAGATCCTCTCATCAGGTGTTCTGCATCTTCAAGAGAGTTCGCTGCAGTGTAGTAGGCAAGTGCTAGATTTCATTGCACAACTGAAAGTCTTTTGTGCAGTAATACGTAGTGGGCATGGTACTTTACAACCAGCAGTCACTGAACTATGGCACCATTTTCATCAAACCAGTCTCTGTGTCTGGCAGTAGCATATCCCAGTGTTTCAGTAGCACATTGAAAAACCTGGTCTCGAAAATCTTCCTACACTGTAGTATTTTCAATGGAGGAAAAACGATTCTGAAGCTCTTTCCTCACAACAGCATCATATATCTTATGGACATTCAGATGCCAAAGAATGCCAACTGACCCTCTTCTTTCTTTCATTCTGATCAACATCCGGAACTTTGATCGCACCAAGCTGTGGTCTGTCCAGCACTCCAAACCATGAAAGGACTTAACATTATAAATGTCATAGACATTACACTTGTGAATGATGATGTAATCCAGCAAGTGCCAAACTTTAGACCTGGGGTGCATCTACATTGTTGTGATCACCTCTGCTTAAAATGAGTGCTTGCAATGTTAAGTCTGTATTCCTTGCAAAGCTCCAGAAGCATGTGACCACTGGTGTTCATCTCCCCTATACAAAAACATCAAAAACACACACACACACATTTTCATACATCATCCTGTAATGCACCTGGAAATATCATGAGAGAAGTTTCCTGGGGTCATAAGGTGTTTTGGGTCTTTCATCATCAAACCCCCTCACCCATGCACTCCAACCCAGCTGGGATGTGTGTGTGTGTGTGTGTGTGTGTGTGCGCGCGTGTGTGTGTGTGTGTAAAAGCAGTATCTAAATCAAAATCTTTGTGCAAGAATATAGATTTTAAATAATAACAAATACATATATGTGCATAACCCAATAACTATAAGCAGTTATTTAAACACAAGCCAAATTCCTTAGATCTGCTGATACTTGCACCTTTAATATAATCTTTAAGAAGACATATTGTGGGATAAACTTGACTCTTCAGTCGCAGATACATACTATCCTAAGGGTTTCCATACAGGTTCTTTCTGCCCAATTTTACTTACAGGGCTATTGTAGAAAATATTTCCTGAAATATCAGATGGAGGCATAAAACCCAGAACTTGTGGTAAAAGAATGAACTTCTGAGTTTATACACACTAATATTCATTAAACAGACATAGATAGACAATTCAATAATAGAGAATGAAGCTTGTTTTAACTTACTTGCATTTTTCATCAGAAAACCTACATTTACCATTGAGAAAGTACTGACAAGGAACCATGGTACGATGCATGGGATTACAAAACATAACTTGTACCTGTAAGGTGAATCAAAACAATAACTAATAAAAGATCATTCTACATACATATATGTATGTGTATACATGCATAAATATGTGTGTGAACATATATACAAGTATGAATGCATATAGATTGCTTACTTATATTTGACCTTGAATTCTGCTGTGCATGTGCACTAAGCTTTAACATTCTAGCTCACTTCCATTATTTGCAGCAGTGCTTGGAAGGAATGTGTATAGCGTATGATCATCGCATTGACCATGACAGCAAGTTGAGCAGAGAATCTACATCAAATTTTGCCAAAAGCTTGGCCTATGCAAAGTTGCAGAAAGTGTGCAGAGAGGAGTGTATGAGCTGTAAAAATGTCAATAGTGATGAACGTTCTGGAAGACTTGCAACCAGCAGTACTGAGGAAAACATCGCAGATGTGCATGCAGCTGTGAGGGAAAATTATTGAATCACCATCCATAAGTTATCAGAGGATGTGCAGTTTAGTTACGGTTCAGTTCAGTCCATTATCACTGAAGATTTGGGTATGAGACACGTGTTCGCCAAGTTTGTACCAAAACTGCTTTCAGCTGACCAAAAAGACACTCAGGTCTCAGTTGCACAAGATCTCCTTGATTGTGTCAAGAATAATGGAAACTTTTTTGAAAACAGTCATAACAGGTGATGAATTGTGGGTCTATAGCTATGACCCTGAAACAAAGGTTCAGTGTTCACAGTAGAAGACCCCAACCTCTTTAAGATCAAAGCAATGTGAAGACACTGTTGACTGTTTTCTTCGACTACAAGGAGATTATTCATCATAAGTATTCTCCACCTGGTCAGACAGTAAACAAGGAGTACTACTGTGACATTTTGCAGTGTTTGCAGGATGCTATTTGTCAGAAAAGGCCACAACTGCATGTGTCTGACGAGTGACAATTGCACTATGACAACACACCTGCCCTTTCAGTGCAGCTTATGCAGCAGTTTTTGTCTAGGCACAGCATTCCCCAGGTCTGACAGCCACTGTATTCCCCAGATATTACACCTTGCAACATTTTCTTTTTTCCAAAAATCAAATCTCGCTTGAAAGGAAGAAGATTTCAGGATGTTGAGAAAATCAAAGTGAATGCAACAAGGCAGCTGCTGATTATCCCAAAAACCGAGTTCCAGGAATGCTTCCATCAATGGAAACAGTACTGGATTAAGTGTGTGGCTTCCGAAGGGGACTACTTTGAAGGCATTTAAATGCTAAATGGGTACGAGTTGTAGGTCTGTTTTTATAGCACCAGTCCTGATACTTATTGATCAGACCTTGTACATGGATAACTTGGGTAGGGTTAATATGGCTAATGCTTAACTAAGAGCTAAATGTTGTACAACAGGGTACATAAGTGGAAAAGATATAACTAACTGCATTAATAAAGTGAGCTATTAAAATATATACATAAAAGTGAATTAACAGGATCCATGGCTACAAAAGATGAAATAACTGAATACATGTGATGAAAATGTGATACATAATCAGGGAAAACAATTTCTAAAAAATAACCAATAACAGGCTGAGGAAAATGAGGATATATCATAACTATGATACAGTATACAACTGAGTACATAAACGGAATGAAATAGATAAGAGAGTAGATATCTAAAGAATGAAAGACAAGAACCTCATGTCAGCTTGACCTTATTTTCCTAGCAGTGTCACTAACCAGCACTCCCTTACTTTTCTAGCAATGTCATTAACCAACTCTCCTTAACTCTTCTCACAGACACCAACCAATCTCCCTTATTTTTCTAGCAATACCACTAACCAGCTCTCCCTTATTTTTCTAGCAAACCAGCTCCCTTTTACTTTTCTAGCAGTGTCCAGCAAAGTGAATTCTTCTTTCTCTAAAAGGTAGATAAACAGAGTAGTCCAATATCAACACAAGTGTCAATGCAGCCTATGACTTCACCATTGCCAACACAATAGCTGAAAATTACCTTAGCAGGGGACATGGAATCAAAGGGCAACACATCTGTTATAAGAGCATTGTGATAGCCATACATGGCCCAAGAGGTATTGTAGGTAACACGACATTTGGTTCCAACCAACTCTTGTAGTCTTTCAGTCAACTTTCTGTTTTCTTCTTCCTCTTCAGCCTCGTCCTCCTCCTCCTCATCATCATCATCCCCATTTTCTCTCTTGTCTGTTTCTCCATCATGAAACTTTTCCTTCATGTCAACAATTTCACCTCTGACATCACTGGAAGAGTCTTCATACTGCAATTTACTACTAGAAGAACCAACTGAGATATCTGGTGACAAATTTTTTAAGTTTCCATCAGAGGAGAGTGAAGCCTGCAAGTATAAAAGAGTATGCTTTAATTAATAATTAGGGAGAGGAAATATGTATGTATGTATGTATGTACATATCATCATCATGGTTTCAACAATCATTTTTCCATGCTTGCATGAGTCAGTTGGAATTCACTCAGGCAGATTTTCTTTCATGATGTTAACTTTCACTTCTTTCCAACCAAGTAATATTTCCCTATGATCAAACATATTTTTACAGAAGTTTGGAAACAAATAACACAGCTTGTATGAGAGTGAGACTCATTTACAACTATCACCTGATGTGTGTGAGTGTATGTGTGTGTGTGTGTATGTATGTGTATGTATATATATATATATATATATATATATATATATATATATATATATATATATATATATATATATATATATATATATATATATATATTATTATATGTATTTATTTTCTCTTAGTTAATAATTAACTCGGACAAAATAAATTGGTTAATAGATACCAGGGTTGCAAAGATCACAAAATGACTGTGGTGTAACTCCTGTTTATGAGGTAGAGACTCCTTGTTATTTTGGGTACTTGAGTAAATATATAAATTTAGTAAATGGAGTAAAACGCAAATGTTATGGTTAAGCTGGTTCCCATGCATTTCTCTGAAGAGAAGATTACATTCTTATCAACGATACCTATTCCTATGGAAGGTATAATTTGTAATCTTCGAAACATATGCTGGAAATAAAAGTATTCAGTTAACATATGCATTTTACTCCATTTACTAAATTTATATATATATATATATATATATATATATATATATATATATATATATATATCGAAATCTCTCTAAAGGAGACTATGGCAGCAGTACTGGATATTAATAGTTAACACCAAGCTGACATGATAGTCCAGGAAAATAGGATGAATGCTATCGTTGATTAGCTCCAAGAGGCCATCGCCTCTAGCTAGCTATGTGACACACAAACCTGTGTCCATTATAACCTTCTAACAGGGGAGGTCAGCAGCTTCCCCTTGCTGGTTTGACATCCACAGACTAGTTTCAGGGTATTTGCCCCTTATCAATGTGGAGTAGCCAAACCCAGCAGGTGTCGCTACTGACCATCTGTTCGAAGGTTTATTTACTTATTTATATTCAGTGGAATACAACTACTGGTTTTCAAAAATTGAAATATTAATATTTCTAAATCTTTCTAAAGGAGACGACAGCAGCGGTACTGGATATTAATAGTTAACGCCAAGCTGGCATGGCAGTCCAGGAAAATAGGACGAATGCTGCCGTTGATTAGCTCCAAGAGGCCATCGTCTGTAGCTAGCTATTCGAACAGGGGAGGTCAGCAGCTTCCCCTCACATATATATATATATATATATGTTTGTTATCAAAGCTGTCCGACGAACAGGAAAGTGAAACTCTGAGTAACAGCTTTTGTTATATTTCTGCTTCTTTTAAATAAAGCATATTACTCTACCTCTGGTATTTGAGTACTCTTTTTTCCACCTTGTTTCACATTTATGTGCTTACTCCGGTATGTATGTATGTATGTATGTATGTATGTATGTATGTATGTATGTATGACAAGCTTCTTTCAATTTCTCTCTACCAAATACGCTCATAAGATTTGGTCAGTCCAGTGCTTGAATAGAAGACACTTGTCCAAAGTGTTAAACAATGAAACTGAACTTGAAATCATATGGTTGAGAAGCAAACTTCTATATCACACAGTCATGTTTGTATATAAAATATGTGCAGTTCTAGCTTACATCAATTCATTTCTCAGAGTTTCATTTCCTTTGTCTTTGGACATTCTTAAGACTCTTAAATCTGAAGACTGTTGAAGCATAAAAGACATCAAAACTCTGAGTAATAGGAAAATCACTGTGAGTCAGATTCCCTTCTCTTATTCAATGGTAAGCTACATAAGACAATGACATTAAAGACAATCTGTATTTCATTGTCTTTACCAGTCTGATTCCCTTCAATAATTCTTGCTCAAAATGTGCTTCTCTTGCTTTGGCAACACACTCTGTCTTTCATAGGATGAACCCGTTTATGAAGCAGTCATACCAGAGCCTCTCCCATGTTGACATAAAAGGCAAGGCAGACAGCTGAAAATGTGAACTAATACAATCAAGTCAGATTAATATCTGGTCCTCACATAGACAAATATCTGCAGTTGGAATTATGACTGGTGTAGCAAACTCATAAGAGGCGGAGAGAGAACATAGGTTCGTTCGCCCGAACAGGAGAAATTGTTGATTTCTCATTGGTTAAAAATTACTGCCCATATATAGATTCTGAACTTTCATTAAATAAATCTTTCATGAAGTACAGTTCTAGAATTCGTGTATGAGCAGTTATAAAAACCCTGATTTTTGGGAAACTCTCCAGTGATCATTGGGTTGTCAATCAAATCCATGACACTCACCCTTTTGAGTATCGGCTAATCTTTATGCCATGTTCAATACTCAAATCCAACAAGATTAAATTGTTGTGAACTCTAGTAGTTAGTATGAAAGATTAGTGTGAATTTTAAGTCATAATTCTCTATGACAAAATGACTTTACTTTCCAATTATACTATAAATGCCAAATGTACATAAATAAACTAATGTAGAAAATATTTTCTTTTATTTCACATTCTTTCAACTTGTTAAATTTATTTCTGTATTTATGAAACTGTGTATTTTTTTATGTAATGGTCAAAAGAATACGAATCCATATCTTCAACATACATGCACACATTAAACGCACGTTCAGCATCTTGGTATGTATAATTCATCATAACATTTACGCAGCCTGAATTAAGAGTTATGCAAGGTGAGAAATACTTATAATTAAGTTATAAATGATGAGATTATCATCATAGTTTCTTACTTAAGAAATAATAATATTGTTATACCTTACAATCAAAAACATAAAAAAATAAGATAGAGTATTCGCCTCCGACTGTCACATAAAGCTGGCTTACATTTCCATGTAGAACATCTATGATTGCTAATTTGAATTGGCTTCTGTTTGAGATGCTGTGGATTTACTGATTGGAGCCAGTTCAACCCGTTCTGAGAATGCTGACACAAGGACAAATTAGATTCTGTCACCAGCTCCAGAAAGTTTTTAAATATTACATACAACACTCCACCTGGTACCTATAGTAGAGTTTACTTTGTCACAAGTATGAAGACTAGATCTCTTCTTGTACATGTTTATCCCAAACTTGTTTGACTAGGACAATGGAGAGTCTGGAAGTGCCTGTAATGTTGATAGACACCACCCCTCTTTCCCTAACTAACTGATTAACAAATTAGAAAACATTAAAAATAAATTCATCAATAAAACTTATCACCTTAAATGCTTCATATTCA
Source organism: Octopus bimaculoides (assembly GCF_046866305.1). Classification (NCBI taxonomy): domain Eukaryota; kingdom Metazoa; phylum Mollusca; class Cephalopoda; order Octopoda; family Octopodidae; genus Octopus; species Octopus bimaculoides. The sequence continues at coordinate 80,243,234 of NC_142930.1, read as the reverse complement.
GCATCTAAGTCCACATCTTTGGAAGTCTGTGTCTGATTCACATGGATATCTGAAGAAAATGAAGTGTTTGTCACAGGTGATGGTGACTTCTCCACACATGTAGATTCCAAATGCCTCAAAATTTGACTCTTTCTCAATGCTAGCAGGCTCTCTGAAAGAATAATCTAGAAATAGCATTTCAAAAGAAAACAAGGAAAAAAAAGCTTAGAAAATACATTCAAGAAATAATTATTCTTTGATAGAGAGGCATTTTGTTTGATTTGCTGATTTAAAACTGTTGGTCCTGATTTCATAGACAGTAAGATGTGCTGAACATATTGAGAAAATTGAGACAATAAAGGAACCTCTATGTACTCCTAGTCTATGATAAATAACAGCCAAATCTTCCTCAAATTATACCCTACTATCTTAAAGTGGAATAACATAGTTGAGGGTCTTGGGATGTCTGAAATGCCTTTGTCTTTTGATGTATGGTTGCTCAATCAAGTCCTTCTACTGACCCACTAAACATTGCTGAGATTGTTGTTAGTAATGATGTTAGTGCTAAGGGTGGAGAGTTAGTGATGATTTGTGATGGTCTTAGTGGGTGGCCATGTGGTCATGGTAAATTAGTAGTCATAGTGGTATTGGTAGTTGCCAAGAAGTACTGCTAGTCAGGTGGTGTTGGTGATGGATCAAGAGTATACTGTTCCTGGTGATGTTGGTGGTTGTCAAAGAGTACTTCAGGTCAAAGACTACTCGTATGAAATAAAAAAAAAAGACAATAGCCCCCAGTCCAATACAGCTAATTTACTTGGCCTTAATGTATTACTGATATGATCCAGTGAAACACACAACATCAATGCATCCTGAATGCTTAACAACTCCTCCGTTTCCACTCAACCTCATCTCCAATTTGAATAATTTTGTTCATTCCTGATTTGTATACATAATATTGACTGGCACAAAGCTACAAATTTTGGAGTAGGACATAATCCATTAAAGATGAAAGGTAAAGCTAACCTTGTCAGGATTTAAACCCAGAACATAAAGAGCCCTAACTAAATGCTACAAGGTATTTTAGTTTATTTGCCCTAATATTAATTTATTACAAAATGTTGATTTACACAAAACTTTCAAATAAGATTTTCTACCATTTATAGCAATTTAGCAACAAAAATGAAGAAAAATGGATACAACTGTGAAATGAAACCATGTCAGTGACCTGGAGTTGTGTAATATTTATTTATTTACTGTTATGTATTTAATCAAACAAACATAGGTCAGCAGCTAACTTCATCATGGTAATTTTTATCAACTCTACCAATCCTAAGAAAATAAATGGACAAATTGACAAAGATGGAAATTGAACTATCAAACAGTTTCTATTGTTTCAAAGTGATTTGAGGGCAAAAATATGTTACAATCTATAATGAATACTGTATCTACCAAAAGGTTTATCGTTCTGCAATGTAACAAGGCTAAGAAACCTTGTGAATATTTTCTTCTCCAAGATACTGGCAATGGTCAGAAACAAGAGATATGAAGTTTAAGTGAAATTAAATGTCTCAAATGAGAATTGAACCTGCAAGTTTTATCATATTTGAAAGTTTACCTCCCATTCTTGAGTGCTTACATGCCAAATGAACCATCTGTTTTTTTCTAGCAAATATATGTACACCAACACCCTATATCAAGTTCATAAAGCTGTTTCCTCTTTCCATTTCTTATATTTTTCTACTCCTCTAAACTTAATTATTTTATGTTGCTCCCCACTAAATCCCATTTAATGTACCTATCTCCCTATTCTGATCCTTCTCCACACCGTCATCTCACTGAAACTACTTTCCACCTATTACACCTCCAATTAAAAATCTTCAACAGTTTAAACTGAACATTCAACCACACCTAATTGTCTGTATACACCAGTCATGGATGACCAAACTAAAAAGAGCCATGAGCATCTACTCCAACATTTTATACACAAAAACAAATAGTAAAAAAAAAAAATCAAAGAAGCCACAAAGATAAAAACTGATACAAACCTTCAGTTAGTTTTATAACTTCTTCTAAATCAGTTTTCAGTTTCAACAGATCATCATTGGGACCTGAAGCTTGTAATGCTGATTCCACCTGTGTTAACTAGAATGAAACAATAATAATAATAATAATCTTTCTGCAATGGACACAAGGCCTGAAATTTTGGTGGAGTGAGTAAATCAATAATATCAAACACAGTATTTGACTGGTACTTATTTTATCAACCCCTATTCTTCTTCTACTTTATTTTTTAAATAGACAAACACACTGTAGCTATTATTAACTGTTTTTATATATGTTAGCACCCCCAGTCACTTAGACCCTCTGAAGAAGCCTAGAGGCACATTCATTATCCAAGCCTTACCTGCTCATCCCTACATAACACTGAAGAGATGGAGATAACCTGAAAGATTTCATTGCCTCTTGGTATATACGGCCATAAGGAACTAGCACCTACACACCCATTCGGTTTCACTAACAATCTGTTCATTTACTCATTTGCTCATTTACTCAATTAATCACCTGTTCCTATATGATTATATGCTTCCACACCCTTGTTTTTGCAATTACCAACTCTTTCTATTTGATAATCTGTACCACTAATACATGGGTATGTATTCATCTAATACATTGGAATAAATAGACATACTGGAATGTTTACCAGCTGATGTCTGTCAATTTTGTATCCTCTCTACTTTCTTATTTGCCATATAAATCATGGGTAAACCACTTTTTACCCTACCCATATATAACACTTGATTGCGAGATTGCCACACAATAACCAGCACTTGGGTATGAATAATTGGGTGCACTACCAGCAGTATATTGGATAGGTACTATCCTTTAGTTGGTTTCTCAACCTCTGACTCACACAGAAATATATATATATAGATCATTTATTATTCATTCAGTAATTGTGTCAAGGCCGACAGGAAGCGGTCCAGCTTCCTAGGGCTAAACGGCAGTAGTGTGTTCCCTTCTTGGGATTGTCACATTAAGCTGACAATACACTACAACTTTATATATATATATATATATATATATATATCATCAAGTATTTTAAATCCAGGTTTTCGTCCCATTAACAGGGATAGCTGGTTCTACCTCAATGCCATAGCAACTGCCCCCACATCATCTCACCATTTTGCCTGGTTTTGGGCGTCCTCCCTTCTCAAGCCAACCCACCCAATCTCCTCTTCCACTTGTCCCTTCCATGTTTTCCTCGATCTACCTCACTTTTGCGGTCCATTTACCTCAAACTCAAGCACCCTCTTCAGAACATGCTCCTCATCCCTCCTCCACATATGCCCATACCACTGCACTCCATTAGCCCTTCCCAGCCATTCCACTGATTCCTCCAACCCCAGCATCCCCATCAAAGCCTCAGTCCTCCTCTTATCAAACGGCTTATATATATATTCTTTTATTTGTTTCAGTCATTTGACTGTGGCCATGCTGTATCACCGCATTTAGTTGAACAAATCAAACCTAGGATTTATTCTTTGTACCACACAACCATGCCTGCATATATATATATATATATATATATATATATATATGAATATATGTATACATATTCCATTTTTTCTCCCATTGTTTGCATATTTAACTTATTTGTTTTCATATTTCTTGCTTACACAATTGGTGATGTCTTGTACCCATATATGCATATATATATATTTATTATTTATATTTTTACTAGAAGCTAAGCCCTGGTTTCACCTGGTTGGTTTAGATGATGTGGCTGTAAAACCTGCTCTGTGTAAGCATTCGACTTGTTTGGGCACGCTTACATTAAAAAACAATTTTAGAGCGACTTTTTTCTGTCAAAACGCTAAGAATAACTGACAAAAAAAAAACAACCAAGATTCAACCAAATCAAAAAAATAAACCCAAATACTAAGCGAGCAAAGGTGAACCATCCCACTTCCATTGTGCATGCACATGCACACACACACACACACATTCATATACCCCCTCTTTTACATACGCACATATATATTCACACAGAGTTGACACACTGTTTGATTTATTTTTTTCAGCATTCACTACCAAGTATGACATCACTCCTTCCTTCCTTATTCATCTATCCCCCCTTCCTTTCTCATTTATAAACACAAGAGTATTATTATAGTAGATTATCTCGGTAACCATGGGAGCTATGAAAAAATACAAAGTCTAGCAACACCACCAGATCAGTCTACACATCTGTGTAATTTTTCGCGCAATCCCACCCAGCCGTTTGACTGGGAATCCCAAGACAAGAAAGAATCGGCCATGTCAAATTTATATGTATAGATATGTCATATATATATATCATATATATATATATATATATATATATATATATATATATATATATATATATTACAAATGAAAAGGGTAAAGGATTATCAATTTATTAATTAATAAATCAATTAACAATTAACAATTTTTACCAAGCCCATCGGTATGAAAGCACCATTATTGGTGGAGAACTTATTTAAAAGCTCATATATATTTATAAATATAATTAAGGGATCAGCAAATATTTGCTTCACCATATACCGAAGTTCAGAAATAGCAGCTAAAAAAGCTGAGAATCCCACAGATAGAACTTCGGTATATGGTGAAGCAAATATTTGCTGATCCCTTAATTATATTTATAAATATTTATATATATATATATATATATATATATATATATATATATATATATATATTTCGTGTTGCAAGACAGTGTAGGAGAGAGAATAGTGATGTTGTAGGAGAGAAATGTGTTCGCATAGATGATGGTACGCTTGCACTAAATGAGGATGCAAAGAAAGAGGTCTGGAGATGCCACTACGATAGATTGCTTAATAAAGAGAATGAATGGGAGGAAGAGAGCCTGCAGTATGTCGACCCAATAGAGGGACCAGCTATCCGAGTTGATAGTACCAGGGTAGATAAAGCAATTAAGAGTATGAAGACCGGGAAAGCCCCCGGCCCATCAGGAATCACTGCAGAGATGCTCAAAATATCTGGCAGTGTTGGCTATAGCCTAGTCACTCGTATTACGAACCAGGTGATACACGAAGGAGTCATACCCAATGACTGGTGTAGCAGCATCATAGTCAACTGCTACAAAGGTAAAGGTGACGCTTTAGATACAAATAATTACAGAGGCATCAAGCTGTTAGATCAGGTTATGAAAGTTACAGAGAGGGACATAGCCCAACTAATTAGGGAGCGAATCAATTTAGATGAGATGCAGTTTGGGTTCGTGCCAGGTAAAAGCACTACTGATGCCTTATTTCTAGTGAGACAGCTGCAGGAGAAATACCTAGCCAAGGATAAACCTCTGTACCTGGCTTTCGTTGACATGGAGAAAGCCTTTGACAGGGTCCCCCGATCCCTTATCTGGTGGTCAATGAGGAAACTTGGGATAGAAGAATGGTTAGTGAGAGCTGTGCGAGCCATGTACAGAGATGCTGCCAGTAAGGTGAGGGTTGGAAATGAGTACAGCAATGAATTCCGGGTAGAGGTAGGGGTCCACCAAGGTTCCGTCCTCAGCCCCCTCTTATTTATCATAGTCCTCCAGGCAATCACAGAGGAGTTCAAGACAGGTTGCCCCTGGGAGCTCCTCTATGCTGATGACCTTGCCCTAATTGCGGAGTCACTATCAGAACTAGAGGAGAAGTTTCAGGTGTGGAAGCAAGGTCTAGAATTGAAGGGCCTTAGAGTCAACCTAGCTAAAACCAAAATCCTAATAAGTAGGAAGGTAGATAAAACACAAACACCGTCAGGCAGATGGCCCTGCTCAGTATGTAGAAAAGGAGTAGGTAGTAACTCTATAAGATGTACCCGGTGCAAGCTATGGACACATAAGAGGTGCAGCAACATCAAAGGCAGGTTAACTAGCAAGTTAGTTTTTGTTTGTGGCAGATGTTCAGGTGCAATAAAGACTGTAAACAAACAGGAAACAATTTCTATCTCATTCCAGGGTGAAAAACTAGAGGTAGTCGATAGCTTCCGCTATCTGGGTGACCAAGTTAGTAGTGGGGGTGGGTGCGCTGAAAGTGTAGCTGCTAGAATAAGAATAGCCTGGGCAAAGTTTAGAGAGCTCTTACCCCTGCTGGCGACAAAGGGACTCTCACTCAGAGTAAAAGGCAGACTGTATGACGCATGCGTACGAACAGCCATGCTACATGGAAGTGAAACATGGGCTGTAACTGCTGAGGACATAGTAAGCTCGCAAGGAATGAAGCCAGTATGCTCCGTTGGATGTGTAATGTCAGTGTGAATACCCGTCAGAGTGTAAGTATCTTGAGAAAAAAGCTGAACATTAGAAGCATCAGTTGTGGTGTGCAAGAGAGACGATTGCGCTGGTATGGACATGTGGTGAGAATGGATGAGGATAGCTGCGTGAAAAAGTGCCACACCCTAACAGTTGAGGGAACCCGTGGAAGAGGTAGGCCCAGGAAGACCTGGGCTGAGGTGGTGAGGCAAGACCTTCGTACATTGGGCCTCACCGAGGCGATGACTACTGACCGAGACCTTTGGAAATGTGCTGTGCGTGAGAAGACCCGGCAAGCCAAGTAAAATCGTTGCCAGTGCCCCTGGACTGGCTCTTGTGCGGGTGGCACATGAGATGCACTATTTTGAGCGTGGCCGTTGCCAGTACCGCCTGACTGGCTCCCGTAGGATTTTTGAGTGAGATCGTTGCCAGTACCCCTGGACTGGCTTGTGCGGGTGGCACATAAAAGACACCATTTCGAGCGTGGCTGTTTTCGTGCGGGTGACACGTAAAAGCACCCACTACACTCTCTGAGTGGTTGGCGTTAGGAAGGGCATCCAGCTGTAGAAACTCTGCCAAATTAGATTGGAGCCTGGTGTTGCCATCCGGTTTCACCAGTCCTCAGTCAAATCGTCCAACCCATGCTAGCATGGAAAGCGGACGTTAAACGATGATGATGATGATGATGATGATATATATATATATGTTGATCTTTTTGGGGATTTACTATTTCTATGTGTATGTATATATATATATATATGTCGTGGCACTCTGTCGGTTACGACGATGAAGGTTCCAGTTCATCCGATCAACGGAACAGCTTGCTCATGAAATTAATGTGCAAGTGGCTGAGCACTCCACAGACGTGTACCCTTAACGTAGTTCTCGGGTAGATTCAGTGTGACACAGAGTGTGACAAGGCTGGCCCTTTGAAATACACGTACAACAAAAAAGTGAGAGAAAGTTGTAGTGAAAGAGTACAGCAGGGTTCGCCACCACCCCCTGCTGGAGCCACGTGGAGAATTAGGTGTTTTCACTCAATAAACACTCACAACGCCCAGTCAAGGAATCAAAACCGTGATTCTACGACTGCAAGTCCACTGCCCTAACCACTGGGCCATTGCGCCTCCTCAAACACACACACACACACACACACACATACATACATAGAGTGTCGAGGTTATGATCGTGAGGTTGTGAGTTCGATTTCCAGACCAGTCTGTGTTGTATTTTTGAGCAAGACACTTTATTTCACGTTGCTTCAGTTCACTCAGCTGCAGAAATGAGTTACGTCACTGGTGTCAAGCTGTATTGGCTTCGCCTTTCCCTTGGATAACATCAGTGGCGTGGAGAGGGGAGGCTGGTATGCATGGGCGACTGCTAGTCTTCCATAAACAATCTTGCCCAGACTTGTGCCTCGGAGGGTATCTTTGTAGGTGCAATCCCATGATCATTCATGACCAAAGGGGGGCCCTGATATATATATATATATATATATATATATATATATATATATATATATATATATGTGAGTAAAAATAAATACAAAAAAAAGGGTTTTGTATGATCGTGTATAGAGGAATATATTATTTTATTTAAAAGAGTTCCAACTCTGTTTTTTATGTTTTTTATTTATATTCTTGTAAAATTTATGTGGGATATAGAATATGGAATATATAATATATAATATAAAAAAAGATGGATGGTACAATGAAATGAAGTATTGAATGTCTTATTGAAATCTAATCTACTGCATCAAATGCCCTAATTGTGAAGAACTGTACGTTGGCCAGACAGGTAATGCACTATCGGAACGCTCACGGGTACATCGACAACAGATTAAAAACCCAGAAGTCCGCCAAATACCACTGAGTAACTATCTGGCAACATGTGGTCATCAAATTTTTATTATATTTCCATTCCATAAACTTTACAACCAGAATGAAATTGAGAGATAATGCAAAGAAAAGGACTTTAAGAAATTCAAACCTACTCTTAACAAACAATGATTAAATTTATCTTACTTGGGGTTTAAAAATCTTATCCCTATAACTAAAACACAAAAAATCTCTCAAATGTCATCATTTCTAAAAATAAACTTGGCATCAACTCTAAAAATAGCCAAACACATACTGTTGCTGTCCAAAGGAATAGGTATAAAAGACAGAAAACCAGCCAGTCTACTACAGTCTGTCATACCAGCCATGATGAAATACCACAAGGTATAGAAAATACGTATTCGCCTTTATATATTTATATATTTAATCCTTTATATTGAACACTCAATATTTCATATAGTCAATAAGACATATTCCATATATTCAATAAAACATTCAATACTTCATTTCATTGTATCATCCATCTTTTTTTATATTATATATTATATATTCCATATTCTATATCCCACATAAATTTTACAAGAATATAAATAAGAAACATAAAAAAACAGACAGAGTTGGAACTCTTTTAAATAAAATAATATATATATATATATATATATATTGTATATATATATATATACATATCATATATATATTGTATATATATATATACATATCATATATATATATATATACATATCATATATATATATATATATATATACATATCATATATATATATATATATATATATACATATCATATATATATATATATATATATATATATATATATATATACATATCATATATATATATATATATATATATATATACATATACATATCATATATATATATATATATATATACATATATATATATATATACATATCATATATATATATATATATATATATATATACATATATATATATATATATATATATATATATATACATATCATATATATATATATATATATATATATATATATATATATATCATATATATATCATATATATATCTCTATCATATATATATATATATATATATATATATATATACATATATATATCATATATATATCATATATATATATCTATCATATATATATATCTATCATATATATATATCTATCATATATATATATATATATATATATACATATATATATCATATATATATCATATATATATATCTATCATATATATATCATATATATATATCTATCATATATATATATATATATATATATATATATATATATCTATCATATATATATATATATATATATATATATATATATATATATATATACCATATATATATATCTATATACATAAATGCGTAATGGTGTCTGTTTGCATGTGTGTTTGGGATTACTCTAATTCCTTACACACCGTCAAACCGATTTTAATGATTTTTGGCACATACGTAGATCACATGCCCTGAAATTCAAATAAGTCCAGAATTTTTCTAAAACTCGAAAATGCTCAGCTGGCATCGATTTTTGTGAGCTTAATCAGGCGTTTGAATCGAAATTCCCATAACAATGTCATTTTCCTTGCAGCTTTTGCATTTTTTGTTTGATTTTGATGAAAATCAATGAATGAGTAAGAGTCATGGCAGAGAGTTGACGTCAGTATATGGCATTGACAAAAAGTCAATAATTGCACCTAAGCAGTGGTTTTATAAAATCAATAGACTTTTTGCCTGCAAATACCCATAGGGATTTTATTTTTGGCTGTAACTTTTCTGTTTTACATCCGATTTTAATGAAATTGGAGATTTAGATAAATTTTGTGGTAGGGGAGACGGTAAAGGTTTTTATTTAATTCCAGAAGAATCGGAAGGGCACAAGTGTGTGTCAGCTTTTTACAGAGATTATTCATATATGCATATGTATGTGGGTGTGTGGGTGTGTGTGTATCATATATGTATATCATATATATGTGTGTGTGAGTATATCATTCTTCCTGTTTCGCATTACTCTGACAAAATGTCTCCTGCATGTGCGACCCTACAGAATTAAAGAGACATTTCCAACATTTCGTCCACCGCATGCAGTTCTCAGGTTACAGCCATAAAGAAAGGATCAGGGTATACAAGGGAGCTATGAAGAAGTTTGAAACAATCAAACGCAACGATAGGAATGGGATTTGCCCACTCTATAGGAGCAAATCATGGAACACCATAGAAAGGACTAAGAAGAAAATAGGGAAGGCAAGCTCATGGTACGATAGCCACAAGTACCAGAGCGTCATGTTCGTCGACACCACCCCTAGAGGCGAACTGGCGTACCGCTTTAGAAGGGCCCTAGACAAACTTAAGCTAAGAATTAAGGTTGTTGAAAGGCCAGGCAACCCTATTAAATCCCTTATCAGTAGAACATACCCTTTCAGTAGAACCCCCTGCACTGATAGGAACTGTATCGTATGTAGATTTAGCCCACAAACGAACTGCAAAACCAGAAATGTGGTCTATAGTATAAGATGTACAGAGGGACGATGCAGAAATAAGACAATGACATATGTAGGCAAAACAGCAAGGAGCATGGGGGAGTGGGCAAACGAACATTGGAGGGAACTTAAGGAAGGGAAGAACTCATCAGTTCTGTACCAGCACGCTGAGCAAGAACATAGAGGCTCAATTAACAACATAGAAATTAAAATCTTATCTACACATAGCAGTGATGCAGCACTTAGACAAATTACTGAAGCTACACACATAATAGAAGAGAAACCTAGCCTGAATAGGAAACTAGAATGGAACACTAACACACACCACTAACAAACCACAAACCACAGCTTGTGACAACATGTTACCCATAAACCAATAATAATATGAACAAAGTATAATACAATACATAGATAAACAAATGGAATTAAATACTACATACGTTAACAAAATTTGATTAAACATAAAAAAACACACACACACACACACACACACACACACACACACACACACATGAACAAATAAATAAATAAAAACAAATACAAACGAAAACGTATTAACAGAGTATATAGGTGATACAGACACTCCCCATACACACATGCACTTACAAAAGACACAGACACATTGAAAGACACGCATGCGTAGACACATACAATAGGAATACAAAATACAAAATGGCTGATATTTAGCAAGGTGAGACACATATAAGAAAGAAGGAAACAAAGGACCACTGATGAGGTCACAGAAGTGTGACAAAAGAACTCTGGCCGAAATAAGATTAAGATTAATGTAATATAAAGCTGAAGCAAATTAACACCAAATATACAGTGCGTGTGTTTTTATTGGCTAAACTGGCAATATGACCATCCCCAAGTACAACAACATCTGTTTCAACACACGATTTCACATCAAAAATCTTGCAAAACAAATATATATATATATATTTATTTATTTTTTTATTTATGGGTTTCAGCCAAGTGGCTGTGGTCATGCTGGAGCACCACCGTGATTTTCTGTCTTTATGCTTTGCTCTCTTCACGTTCCTTGCATGGCTCTTCTCCTGCACCTGATATAGTCCAATCAAGAGTTTTGATGGCACATCTGGTGTATAAGAGAATTTGACATCGCTGC
>NC_142930.1:79965289-80060289 GCF_046866305.1 Octopus bimaculoides | reverse complement strand
TCAGTAAACTAATCTGGAACCTCAAGGACTCTAACAAATTTTTTTCCTTAGAATGGAAAATTCTTTCTAGATCTTTTCCTTATGATAAAGGAAAATCTTTTTGTCCTTTATGCACAGAAGAGCAGTATTTTACAGAGAGAGTTTACAAATGTATTCATTGGAGAAAATACTCTTTTAGTTCTTTCAAATAATATCTACCCGTAACATAATAGTATTTTCTGCAAATTTTCTTTTCTTTATTCTTCCATCTTACTTCCCATAACCTTTACTGACCCTTCTTTCCATTTCATTCATGCATTTTCATGTATACAATTCGCCTGTTTCTCTTTACTCTCCTTTTTTACTTTGTTTTTTCCTTCCTCTCTCCCCTCTCTCTCTTTTTTTACTTTGTTTTATCCTTCGTTTCTTTCCCCCTCCCTCTCTTTCTATACATCTCCTCTCACAAAATCTAGTTTGTTTCAATAATGTTATTTTAAATTCCTAGCATTCCCTGTTTGTATGTAAATATTTTATGAATGAACAACAATGTATATGTGCTTAAGTAAGCAGATTTATGTATATACAATCATGTGTTTGAGTCTATTGATGTTTTGGGATGTGTATGCTCTGGTGTATGTATATGATCATTTGTTTATGAGTATAAGTATGTGATTGTAAATGTATATTTTAGCATGTTTCTATGTCGCTGCTGCAAGAATATGTACGAGTATATGTGTAGATATACAGGCATATGTGTGTGAGTATATTTCTGCTTATGTATGTATGTATTTGGAAATATATGTACGTGTTTGTGTGTATGTACAAGTATATATTTATGTATATTTTAATATTTTAAAAATATGTATATGTATTTGTGTATATCTAGTTGGATATACACACACTGTCGCTTGATCATATGCATATTTAATCCTAACACTTTCAAATTTTACAATTGGAAATGCTACACTGAAGAGAGAAGTAAGTAATTAAAACACTTTAACCCTGAAACGCGTCTGTGGCGAATCAGAGTCATGTTAATTCATTGTTTTTCTCTTTGCCTATGTAAAAAAGTGTGTTACTCTCGTGGAGATTCTTACAGTAGTAGAAAAGGAATTTTTAACTCTTATTTCTAAATTCGGTATGTGGTGAAGCAATTAGCTGACCACTAATTATAATTATGTTTATAATTATAGAATATTTGTATAATTTAACCTATAAATTTTATTTTAACGTACCGATCTACTTGGTAAAATTATTAATTAATTGATTAATTATTTTAATTAATTAATTTTACCCTTTTATTATTAATTTGAAATTATAATTTACTCCATGATACAATACTGCAGTTTTCTGCAGTACTGCTCGTAACATACACGTGGGTACAAGGGATGAATAGTGTATTCACATTCAGCTGTGTAAATTTTGGAAGTGTTAGTTGGATATCTGTTGCACAATTTTGCTCGATCGTGTGCATATTTAATCCTAACACTTTCAAATTTTATAATTGGAAATGCTACACTGAAGCGAGAAGTAAGTAATTAAAACACTTTAATCTCGAAACGCGTCTGTGGCTAATCATATATTCGGAGTCATGTTGATTCATTGTTTTTCTTTTTGCCTACGTACAAAAAAGTGTTACTATTGTGGAGATTCTTACAGTAGTAGAAAAGGAATTTTTAACTCCTATTTCTAAATTTGGTATGTGGTCAAGCAATTAGCTGACTCCTAATTATAATTATGTTTATAATTATAAAATATTTGTATAATTTTACCTATAAATGATATTTTAATGTACCGATCTACTTGGTAAAATTATTAATTAATCGATTAATTAATTATCTTAACTAATTTTACCTTTTTATTATTAATTTGAAATTATATATACATATATGTGTATATACACATGCATACACACACACATATATATATATATATATATATTTATTTATTTATATATGTATTAATATTATCTTAGTTGAAAAACTTCGATAAGGTAAATATGTTAATAGTTACCAGGGTAGCAAAATTCACAAAGAAACTGGGATATCATACTTAGTTAAGAGGTAGAAATTCCATGTTAAAGTGATGTATTTTGAGTTGATATAATAAAGAATAAATGGAGCAAAACGCATATAATAAATAAGTTCCTTTACTTCTGACACATGTTTTGAAAATTACATGCACTCTATCCCAAAGGAATAAAAGATGTTTTTATAAATGTAATTTTCTCCTCAGGGAACCATCCTTTGAATGGAAGACCTATATCGAATGGGAAAGTTACGTATTGGGAAGAACGCTACATAGCTAAGTTTTAAAAAACCATTAGATGTTAAAACGCTGGATTACAGACCGTAGTATTAGGAGGAAAGTGATGAATGCTACAATTGGAGTTTAAATTAGATAGAAGCTATAATAAACCCCGAAAAAAATTCCTAAATAATAAATTAAGCGTTTGATAAATCACGTATGTAAGTGGAAAGAAAAAGGGAAATAATCCAGTGAATTTGCATTTAGACTGTATGTTTATGTTTGTAAATCCTCGTAAATAATGTGTAGCAATAAAGTTGTTTATAATGTGAATTGTTAATATGAGTAACTTTTAATAGTGTATCAAAGTAATTACAGTAATTAATCTAAGTAAATGGCAATACATGTTATAAAGTAATAAAAGATTAAATTATGTGAAGAAATGGATTTGCAATAAATACATATATAAATGCATATTTAAACTAAATCAGAATTATCCGTCAGAAATAACGTGCGTCCTTGTATATTACTTTATGACATAAAGGTATATTAATAAAAGCAGAACTCAGTATTAGACACAATATAGAAGTTAAGTACGAGTAGGAAGAGAATATCTTGAAATATAAGTCTAGATAAAGAATAGAATAATTTAAAACTGGATTTGAGAGAGATGTATGAAGGGAAGGAAGCATTCATGTATTCTATTTTATTATATTACTTATGAAAACCAGATCATTAATATATACGTAAATATATACGTAAATTATTTGAATATGAAACTATTTTACAAAGAGGAAAAAAGGTAAGAAAAATAACGAGTGTTGGTAAAGGAGATTTCGCATGCTATTAAAATAAATTATAGTAAAGGATCCATATTTAAGTTAGAACAAGATGTAAGTTAATGAATAGAATGGAGAAGGATTAATTAAGATCAAAAAACTTAATCCACTTACATGTTTCATAATTCCTAAAGTATTACTGTTCTTGGAGTAGAACAATCTGTACTAACTTGAGAAGAATAGTGTGTAGGACCAGCTAGTATTGGAAATAGTTATAATTATTATTACTATCATTGTTATTATTATTATTATAATAACACTGGTCAACAGCCAATTTTCATCAGGGATATTATATGATGTTTTATATGTAGTTTTGTCTGCAGATTTCAAAAATGTAATCAGTTTCCTTCTATCAGACACAGTTTTTCTGTAATTTTATGTTTTCATAATCTTTTCTTTTCATAAATTTTACTTTCTGTTTAAGGTGCCAAGTCATCATCAACTTCTACTCAGGATGTCAAGGCATTGCAAGAACAGTCCTGATATATTTTGTCATGTCTGTGGTTCATTTACCACCAAAGCTCAGCAACGTATCATCACAAGTGAAATCAAGGTCTACCAGTTATACTTTGGCTGCTCTCTTGGGGATCAAAATAAGAGTTGGGCGCCGCACATCATCTGCTCAGCTTGTTCAAATGGACTAAGAGATTGGCTAAATAAGAAGAGAGCAATGTCGTTTGCAATACCTATGGAGAGAGCCAAGGGATCATTTCATGGGCTGTTATTTCTGCAGTGTTAATGTATGTGGGTTTACTGTAAAGACCAAGCATAAGATTGTGTATCCCAACTTGGAATCAGCAAGAAGACCAGTACTACACAACAATGATGATCTTCCTATTCCAATACCACCAGAAAATGGCCTTCAGATGTCTGACGAAGATGTATTTCCTGAAGAAAATACTACTGCTGTGGAAGACACTGAAGTGGATGCAGATTTCACGATTGAAAATGAAGATGTACCACAGAAATTTTCTCAAGGAGAGTTAAATGATTTAGTCAGAGACTTGTCATTGTCGAAGGATAAAGCTGAACTATTAGCATCTCGCCTACAAGAAAAGTGTCTGCTTAAGAAAGATGTTTGTATTACTCATTTCAGGAAGAGAAATAGGGATCTGACTTCATGCTTCTCTGTTGATGGACCACTTTGTTTCAGTAATAACACTGATGAGTTATTTCGCTGTTTGTTCCAAGAGCATGTTCCAGCTGAATGGTGCTTATTCATTGATTCATCTAAGAGAAGCTTCAAGGCAGTACTATTACACAACGGCAATAAGAAACCATCCATTCCCATAGGACATTCAGTGCACATGAAGGAATGTTATGAAAACATGCAAGTACTCCTCAATGCCATAAAGTATATAAACTACAGCTGGAAAATCTGTGGAGACTTGAAAGTGATTGGAATGTTGATGGGAATGCAATCTGGGTTCATGAAATATTGTTGCTTTTTATGCCTGTGGGACAGTCGTGCAACTAACAAGCTCTATGTGCAATCAGAGTGGCCTTTGCGAAAATCATATGAGCCGGGAGTTTCTAGTGTTCAGAGCAAGCCACTTTTAAACCCAGAAAATGTTCTTCCCCCTCTTCATATAAAGCTTGGCCTCATGAAACAATTCGTGAAGATACTTGCCCGAAAAAACTCAAAAGGTTTTGAATATGTGAAGGCCAAATTTCCTAAAGTCACAGAGGCAAAACTGCAGAAGGGCGTATTCATAGGTCCGCAGATAAAAGAACTCTTGAAGGACAACCACTTCCTCACAGCATTGGATGAGATTGAGCTTAAAGCCTGGGAATCCTTCATATGGCTCTGTGAAAATTTCCTAGGCAACAAGAGATCTCTAGAGTTTAGAAATGGAGTGAAATGTCTTCTAGACTCCTATGCTGCAATGGGCTATCGGATATCACTAAAAGTCCATTTCCTTGATTCACATCTGGACTTTTTTGCAGAGAACCTTAGAGCAGTGTCTGATGAGCAAGTGGAATGCTTTCATCAAGATATTGCATCGATGGAACAACGATATCAAGGATTTTGGAATGCAGGAATGTTAGCTGACTACTGTTGGATGTTATACAGGGATGAACCTGAGACAAAACACCATAGAAAGTCCAAATCCCAAAGATTTTAAGTTGTTATACATTCGAGTGTATTCTAACTTATTTGTACACAATAATTTTAATTTTGTACAATAAACAGCCATGAAATTATCGTATCTTGTATTCATTATACTTTATATAGACATGCTTTACGTATCCTATAAGTTAAAACAGCAGATATCATTAACATGAAAATGTGACCTGATAGAGAAAATCGGACTTCGGATTCGTAATCAGCATCAAAAATTAACCCAGAAAAGTCAATCAGCAACTCTGATGATTAAAAAGAGTTTCATTTTGTTGACCAGTGTAATTAATAATATTATTATTATTAGTATTATTATTATTATTATTTACGAGTTGGATATATGTGATAATAATATATAATAAAAGGAACCCTATGTGAATAGATAATGAGAACAGGTTTGCTAGACAAACTAAAAGTAGTATTAATGTTAAATTGATATTAAAGTTATGGTCATGTCTATACAATGCAGAAGTGCTGCATTAACATATATGGATACTAAGGTGGGAAATGAACTGAAAATATATAAAGTTATAATTAACTTGAATATATTTGAGTATGATTATAAATCCAAAGGATAAAAAATAATAAACAATAATAAAAATTAAAAAATGTGATAAGAATAAAAGCCTTATCTAGCAACAATGATAAGTTGGAGAATAATCCAAAGGGGTTAATTGCAAGTAATTAGAAAAATTGTATTACCTAAATTAAATTAAATTTAAAGTAGAGAAAGTGTACATAACACATATGATGTGATGGTTAACTAGTGTGAATAGTGGTAGTTAAATTAAAAAATAACTAAATGCATTAAATAGGATGAATCAATGAAATGAGCGGAATGTATGTTTCCTCCAATGTTGGCATCAATATGCTCTCTGGGTAATCTGGTTCACTAAATTATCATCATCATTTAACGTCTGCTTTCTGGAGAACGAAATGAGGAACAGATCCAAGTTACAAAGAGGACAAAAATCCTTACCTTTATCATAGGGTATTGAGGTAGCTTGTATTGACCATTCTAAACAGAATTGCTTATTGCGGTCCTTAAATTTCCAAATTAACTTGCTAAGTCCTGTGCTATTATGTTTATTCTTATCCCTAAATGTTGAGTAATGATTTGAAATTCTCTTACTTAGCTGTGATGAAGAACAACCTATATAATTTTCACATTCGGTATAGGTCTTGCATTCAAAGGATGGTTCCCTGAAGACTTTTCTGTTACATTTATAAAAACATCTTTTATTCCTTTGGAATAGAGTACATGTAATTTTCAAAACATGTGTCAGAAGTAAAGGAACTTATTTATTATATGTGTTTTGCTTCATATATTCTTTATTATATATATATATATATATATATATATATATATATATATATATATATATATATATAGATGCATATATATACATATATATGTATATATACACACATATATATGCATATATATATATATATATATATACACATATATCAATGCATATACATATATATGTATATATACATAAATATATATATATATATATATATATATACACATATATAATACATACATATATCAATGCATATACATATATATGTATATATACATAAATATATATATATATATATACACATATATACATACATACATATATATATATATATATATATATATATATATATATACATATATAGAAATATATTTCTAACTCTTTCTAAAGGAGACTACAACATAAGATGAAAGCTGCTGCTGATTAGCTCCAAGAAGCCATCGCCTCTAGCTAGGTATGTGATATACAAACCTGTGTCTATTACAACCTTCAAACAGGGGAGGTCAGCAGCTTCCCCTTCCTAGTTCAAAATCTACAGACTAGTTTTGGATTATACACCTCTTCTCAATGTGGAGTAGCTGAACCCAATAGGCGTCACTGCTGACAGTCTGTTCGAAGATTATTTATATACTAGCTGAGATACTCGGCATTGCCTGTGTTACATGCAATGGAAGAATTAGACTTTTCTGATATATTTTCTCTAATGAACTGGAATACCTATGATTCGAATTGCAGATGAAGGTTCTTTCCCTCTTTACACACCCCACAAAAATTCTAATCATGATACATGTATCCCATACTACTGATCTTTATGTGCAGATTCCAAAATTCCAGTCTTATGGAACCTGTTAAAAGGATTTTGCTCCTGAAAAATGGAGGTCATGGAGCTCTAAAATATGGCAGTTAAGGCCTCTATTGGGGGTGGGTGTCTTAATGTCAACCAGAGAAGTTGAATTGCTGAGAATCTTTTTAACTTGGGTGTTATATCTATTGTTTGAATTTCTTTGAAATAGGAATATGTATGTTCACTGGGTTTGTAAAAGAGAGCAAAGCTACAGAAAACCAGAAGACGAATGATCACAATAAGCAGTCGGCTACCCTAACCTAGTCGTTACTACTCCCCAATGTAGAATTCTTCACCATACAGGTGACTAGCACAGCCGTAAGATGCATTACGGATCTATAGCAATAGGAAGAGCGTGACCCAACTGAAATAAACATTAACAACTGTGTGACATGAGAGCTAAGTAGAAATGAAAGTGTCACCTCTGGAGTTTGCAACTGACCACTATACCAATAGGTAACTGGACAGAATAAATTTACAATTAATAAATGTCTCTGAATAACCAGTCACTCATCTTGGAAGGCCTTGAAGTCAATGTTACCCTCTGGGGATTATGTGTAACCCAGTGATAATAAAAAGATTCAAAGGAGGTCTGCAACGAAATAAATTTACTCAATACTTTGCAACTGAATCAGTGGAGGCAAAGATGCCTCTCATTTACTTCACAATTTATGCACCACATTGCAGAAATCACAATGTAAGTATATCTCAAAGCAATCTCTTACACTGTTGTACCATTGAATTACAAATAACACTCATCTTTTGTGCTCGGGTGACCCTACAGCTTCCAAGAGTACAACTGGATTCATCTTTGCTTAGACAAAAAGACTAAATTGTGGGTGTTAAGTCCCCATAAAAAGATCTTTCTAACTTCTAAGAAGATGAATTTTTAGAAATATTTCTTTATTTGTGTCTAATATCTATGGTTAAAATTTCATCAACAGCAAAAATGTATGAATTTTCATGGGGGTTATGGCCGTTATATGTAGAATATAATTCCAAATTTCATAAAGATCCATTCAGTACTTTTGACCTAGTTTTGGATCATAAAAAATGACTAAAATTTGGGAGTTAAGACCCCCATTAGGGGGTCTCAGAATCCTCATGAGAGGTGGAAACTTTGAGAATACATTCAGTAATTTTGGTCCATGAAATTATATGAAACACACAGCATTACCCATCTCCCTATGTTTGGATTTTGTGCTTCAAATTCCATTAGGATCAGTGCAGTAGTTTTGGAATGTATAAGTAACACACGAACACACATACAGACATTGACTTTTATATAATAGATATGAATATGCACATATACATACACGTATATGTGTGTATTATATATATATATATATATATATATATATATATATATATATATATATATATACATATATATATATATATATATATATATACATATATATATATATATATATATATATATATATATATATATATATATATATATATATCATCATCATCATCATCATCGTTTAACGTCCGCTTTCCATGCTAGCATGGGTTGGACGATTTGACTGAGGACTGGTGAAACCGGATGGCAACACCAGGCTCCAGTCTGATTTGGCAGAGTTTCTACAGCTGGATGCCCTTCCTAACGCCAACCACTCAGAGAGTGTAGTGGGTGCTTTTACGTGTCACCCGCACGAAAACGGCCACGCTCGAAATGGTGTCTTTTATGTGCCACCCGCACAAGCCAGTCCAGGGGCACTGGCAACGATCTCGCTCGAAAATCCTACAGGAGCCAGTCAGGCGGTACTGGCAACGGCCACGCTCAAAATGGTGCATCTCATGTGCCACCCGCACAAGAACCAGTCCAGGGGCACTGGCAACGATCTTACTTGGCTTGCCGGGTCTTCTCACGCACAGCCCATTTCCAAAGGTCTCGGTCCGTAGTCATCGCCTCGGTGAGGCCCAATGTACGAAGGTCTTGCCTCACCACCTCAGCCCAGGTCTTCCTGGGCCTACCTCTTCCACGGGTTCCCTCAACTGTTAGGGTGTGGCACTTTTTCACGCAGCTATCCTCCTCCATTCTCACCACATGTCCATACCAGCGCAATCGTCTCTCTTGCACGCCACAACTGATGCTTCTAATGTTCAGCTTTTCTCTCAAGATACTTACACTCTGACGGGTATTCACATTGACATTACACATCCAACGGAGCATACTGGCTTCATTCCTTGCGAGCTTACGTATGTCCTCAGCAGTTACAGCCCATGTTTCACTGCCATGTAGCATGGTTGTTCGTACGCATGCGTCATACAGTCTGCCTTTTACTCTGAGTGAGAGTCCCTTTGTCGCCAGCAGGGGTAAGAGCTCTCTAAACTTTGCCCAGGCTATTCTTATTCTAGCAGCTACACTTTCAGCGCACCCACCCCCACTACTAACTTGGTCGCCCAGATAGCGGAAGCTATCGACTACCTCTAGTTTTTCACCCTGGAATGAGATAGAAGTTGTTTCCTGTTTGTTTGCAGTCTTTATTGCACCTGAACATCTGCCACAAACAAAAACTAACTTGCTAGTTAACCTGCCTTTGATGTTGCTGCACCTCTTATGTGTCCATAGCTTGCACCGGGTACATCTTATAGAGTTACTACCTACTCCTTTTCTACATACTGAGCAGGGCCATCTACCTGAAGGGGTTTGTGTTTTATCTACCTTCCTACTTATTAGGATTTTGGTTTTAGCTAGGTTGACTCTAAGGCCCTTCAATTCTAGACTTTGCTTCCACACCTGAAACTTCTCCTCTAGTTCTGATAGTGACTCCGCAATTAGGGCAAGGTCATCAGCATAGAGGAGCTCCCAGGGGCAACCTGTCTTGAACTCCTCTGTGATTGCCTGGAGGACTATGGTAAATAATAGGGGGCTGAGGACGGAACCTTGGTGGACCCCTACCTCTACCCGGAATTCATTGCTGTACTCATTTCCAACCCTCACCTTACTGGCCGCATCTCTGTACATGGCTCGCACAGCTCTCACTAGCCATTCTTCTATCCCAAGTTTCCTCATTGACCACCAGATAAGGGATCGGGGGACCCTGTCAAAGGCTTTCTCCATGTCAACGAAAGCCAGGTACAGAGGTTTATCCTTGGCTAGGTATTTCTCTTGCAACTGTCTCACTAGAAATAAGGCATCAGTAGTGCTTTTACCTGGCACGAACCCAAACTGCATCTCATCTAAATTGATTCGCTCCCTAATTAGTTGGGCTATGACCCTCTCTGTAACTTTCATAACCTGATCTAACAGCTTGATGCCTCTGTAATTATTTGTATCTAAAGCGTCCCCTTTACCTTTGTAGCAGTTGACTATGATGCTGCTACACCAGTCATAGGGTATGACTCCTTCGTGTATCACCTGGTTCGTAATACGGGTGACTAGGCTATAGCCAACACTGCCAGATATTTTGAGCATCTCTGCAGTGATTCCTGATGGGCCGGGGGCTTTCCCGGTCTTCATACTCTTAATTGCTTTATCTACCCTGGTACTATCAACTCGGATAGCTGGTCCCTCTATTGGGTCGACATAAGGCAGGCTCTCTTTCTCCCATTCATTCTCTTTATTAAGCAATCTATCGTAGTGGCATCTCCAGACCTCTTTCTTT
The DNA here is from genome assembly GCF_046866305.1 of Octopus bimaculoides. Lineage (NCBI taxonomy): Eukaryota > Metazoa > Mollusca > Cephalopoda > Octopoda > Octopodidae > Octopus > Octopus bimaculoides. Next base: position 80,049,331 of record NC_142930.1, on the reverse strand, counting down.
GCATCCTCATTTAATGCAAGCGTACCATCATCCATGCGAACACATTTCTCTCCTACAACATCACTATTCTCTCTCCTACACTGTCTTGCAACCCGAAATACCTCGAGTCTTTGGTCCTCACGGCGCAGAACATTGGCAAATCTTTCCTTATCTGCTTCCCCTCTGGCTAAATAAACCTGTCGCCTAGCCTCCCTTCTGGCACATTGGTACAATTCCCTGCTACCACCGTTCTTCCAGTCCTTCCAAGCTTGTTTCTTTTGTCTAATAGCCCTGTCTACCTCCTTGTTCCACCACCACGTTACTCTGGGTTGGGAGGGGACCTTACACCACCCACAAATCTGGTCGGTGGCTTTCAACAGGTTGTCCCGCAGAAATCTCCAATTGTCTTCCACGTTGTATGATGCTATATCCCCTTCTATTTCGTTAAATGCTTCAAGTAACTTGTCTCTAAGTCTCTGTCCGTTTGCAGGGTCTTTAAGCTTCCACACCCTTCTTCTCCAAGCCTGTCTAATTCTGGGCACCCATTTTGCCTTGATCCCAAAGTCGCTAACTACTAATCTATGTTGTGGGGTACATTCTTCGCCAGGGTAGGTTTTGGCATTTATAAGCCGCCCTCTTTCCCTATTTCTGGCGAGGATGTAGTCGATTTGGCTAGAGTGTCTGCCGGAGCGGTAGGTGACTAGGTGACTGGCAGGTTTCCTGAAGTTGGTATTGCAGACCATAAGATTGGTTGCATCACAGAACTCCAGCAGTCTGGTTCCCTCCTCGTTGCGGGAACCGAAGCCATAGCCTCCATGTATGCCATGGAAGCCCCCAGCACGACGTCCGACATGACCGTTGAAGTCTCCAGCCACAAAGAGAAGGTCCCTGTCACTCGTCGACGAGGTAGTTTGCAAGAGGGTGTCATAGAATTGGTCTTTCAGACCATCTGGTAGCCCAGGTTGAGGTGCATAGGCTGAGATGACAGTAGCTAATCTATGATGAAGCACTAGTCTGATCTTAAGTACTCTGTCACTTACTCTAACGACCTCGATTACCTTATCCACCCATTTCTCCGCTAGAAGTATTCCTACGCCCCCGACCCCGTCAGTGTTCCCTGCCCAGAAAATCTTGTACCTGTGTTCTTTGCCTGTGAGGAACCTTGCAGAACCTCCTCTCCATCTTACTTCCTGGATGCAGCACATATCTACGCATCTCCGTTCAAGCATCTCAACAATTTCACCAGATCTATATATATATATATATATATATATATATATACATATATATATACACAAAAGGATTGATTGATAGATACAACTGAGTGGGCAAAGAAAAATAGACACTGCCTAGTGCTTTTCTTTATTTTGATAAGCCTGATACTTATTCTATCAGTTTCTTCTTATCAAACCAGTAAGTTATGGGGATGTAAATAAACGAACAGCAGTTGTGAAGTAGTGATGAGGGAGAAACAGTGAGACAAAAACACACACATACATTTACATATATACATACATATATATACAATTGATTTCTTTCAATTTCTGTCTACAAATTCCACTCACAAGGCTTTGGTTGGTCTGTGAGGCTATAGCAGAAGACACATGCCAAGTCAACACAGTAGTGGGACTGAACTCAGGACCATATGTTTTGGAACCAAGTTTCTTACCACACAGCCACACCTGCACCAATGTATGTGTGTGTGTGTGTATGTGTGTGTGTATGAGTGTATATATGTATGCATGTATATATATGTGTACATATTATATGTACATCTATATATATACCTCTATACATATACATGTATATATCAATAGATATATACATCTATATATATACATTTGTGCAGATGTATACATATATATATATAAGTATGTATGTATGCCTGTATATATATGGGATATATACAGCCACTCCTGCACCTATATATATATATATATATCCAAACATATATATGTATGTTTGTGTATATATATATATATAATATATATATATATATATATATATATATATATACATATATATATGTGTATGCATATATATATGTATATATAAATGTGTATACATATATGTATATATATATATATATATATATATATGTATACACACATATATATATATATATGTGTATACATATATATATATATATATATATATATATATATATATATATATATATATATATATGTATACATATATATATATACATATGTATATATACATGTATACATATATATATACATATGTATATATACATGTATACATATATATATACATGTACATGTATACGTATATATATGTATACATATACATATATATATATACATTTATATATGTATACATATATATATATATATATATATATATATACATGTACATGTATACGTATATATATGTATACATATACATATATACATTTATATATGTATACATATATATATATATATATATATATATATATATATATATATATATATATATATATATATATATATACACTCCAAGAGAGTTAGGGGTTGAGGAGCCAACCCACTAAAGGATAATATCTATCCAATATACTGCTGGGAGGGTACCCAATTATTGTTACACTAGTGTTATACCAAGCGCAATAAGTGGGTGTGGGTAAAAGAGGTTTTTTTTTACCTTAAATTTATATAGCAATAAGAAAATAGAGGGGGAATATGAGGTACTCATCAACTTGCAGACACTGTATTCTGTTGATTAATGTTTATTTTATAACCAAAATGACAATAAAGACAATATACAGACACTTATGACATACCATGTCATATCCAGAATTAAGATTTCAAATTTAAAGGACATCTAGTAATTGGAGAAGGGACAAAATCTTACAGCTGTTTCGGCCTAGCATTGACATGCCTGATTCTATCTATATAGCTCCAGTACGCTTGAGTAATTAGTAGATGAAAATGATGTAATGGCGGTACATGCATGATTCACTAGCCCTCGGTAATGTATACATGCAAATGCATGTATATATGAGTTTTTATGACTCTTTATATGGTTTTTTATATACTTTTTGTATGCTTTTTGATATGCCTTATATTTATATATATATTTTTTTTTTAAATTTTATATTTGTATTTGAATTTTGCAAAATTCATGAATTGAATTTTGTAAATCTCTGAAGAGGGCTAGTGAATCATGCATGTACTCCCATTACATCATTTTCATCTACTAATTACTCCAGCGTACTGGAGCTATATAGATAGAATGGGGCATGCCAACGCTAGGCCAAAACAGCTGTAACATTTTGTCCCTTCTCCAATTGCTAGATGTCCTTTAAATTTGGAATCTCAATTGTTGATATGACATGGTATGTCATAAGCGTCTGTATATTGTCTTTTTTGTCATTTTGGTTATACAATAAACAGATTAATCAACAGAATACAGTGTCTGCAAGTTGATGAGTACCTCATATTCCCTTCCATTTTCTTATTGCTATATATATATATATATATATATATATATATATATATATATATATATATATATATATATATATATATATATATATATATACAAATATATATATATATATATATATATATTTACATGTATACATATATATATATACATATATATATATATATATATATATATATATATATATATACAAATATATATATACATGTATACATATATATATATATATATACACACATATACATAAATATACATATATATATGTACACATGCATATATATATACACACACACACACATATATATATATATACACACATATACATATATATATATAGATATATAAATAAAGAGAGAGAGAGAGAGAATAGTAAAAGGATATGGAGTGCACTTTTTAATGCTTCTTTGAGTACTTCTTCAGTCATTACATTTGGTTGTGGAGATTTCTCTTCAAAGATGAGCGGCCAGTCTTTCTATAAGTAGATTTACAGAAACCAATGTTTATTTATAAAATCAAAATTTCTTTAGTTGCATGGATATATCTGAAATGATAATATATTACTATTTCTGGGACTTTTTGGTCATACCTTGCTATTTGTTCATGGCATATCACTGAAAAAAATGTCACTGAATGAATGACACAATACTGGAATCCATCCAGTTACAAATGAAATCATTGCAGGGTTAAAAGAAAACAAGTGTTCAATCCATTATTAATGGTCCATCAATATCAGTTGACCTTATATTAAATGTGTTCCAATAGCAATCATCACATCTTTTATACCCTTTGTTTCTTCCAGGCAGTATGTATCTATAACATTATTGAATGTGTCCATTCTTGAAGAGTTGTAGGATTTGAGTTGAAGGTGGATGAACAGTAGGCTGCTATTTATAAGTGATCAACTATATAGATGCTCCATAACTATTTTATTTTGTCTGTAGTCATCATAATAATCATTTCAATGTTAGTATATATTGGACAAATCTACAGTCCAATGTCATCATCATCATTTAATGTTAGTTTTCTATGCTGGCATGGGTTTGACAGTCCATACATACTTCTCTCCCACATTTTGATCCTCTCTAACACACTATCTGGTAATCTGGAACACCTCAAGTTGCTGATCTTCAGGTCGTAAGACATTGGCAAACCTCTTCCTTTCTGTTTCCACCCTAGTTAGATAAAACTAATGCCTAGCTTCTCTTTTAGCTATCTGATATGGTTCTGTGTTACCCACATGCATCCACCCTTTCCAAGCCAATTTCTTCTGTTTTATAGCCCTGTCAACCTCTCTATTCTACTACTATGCCATCCTTGGTCTGGCAGATGCTTTGCTCCAACCACAGATTTGGTCTGTTGCCCTCAGTAGATTGTTCCATAAGAACTTCTAGTTGTCCTCTATATTGTATGTCTCCATCTCTCCCTCTTCCTCATCAACAGCTTCATTAAGAATATCTCTTGCCCATATGAAGAATCCTTGAGTTTCTATAACCTCTTTTTCCACGTTGGTTTGTGTCTCAGGATCCTTCTAGCCTGAAGTCCAAAGTCATTAACCACTAACCTATGTTGAGATGTACATTCTTCACCTGGGAAAGTTTGCATTCACAAGTGTATGCCTATTCCTATTTCCGGTGAGGATGTAGTTAATTTGGCTAGTGATCAGATGGCTGGCAGGTTTCCTGAGGTTGGTGTTGCAAACCATTAAGTTATTTGCATCACAGAACTTCAGCAGCCTCCTCATTTCTCGAACCAAATCCATAGCCTCCATGAAAACCACCAGAGTGCTTTCCAACACAGCCATTGAAGTCCCCGCACAATGAGAATGTCATTGTCTTTTGTCATCGAGGTAGTCTGCAGAAAGGAATCATAGAAACAGTCCATTTGAATATCTGCAAGTCTGATATGTGGAGTATATGCAAAGGTGACACTTTTACATTAAACAGGACTAATCTTAAGAATCCTATCACACACCCTGACTACCTCAATCACCTTATCCTCCCATTTCTCTGCCAAAAGAATACCTATGCCCTAACTAACCCATCACTGCTTTCCACTCAGAAGAATTTGGATCTATGTATTGCTTGCCAGTGAGGAGTCTTTCTGAGGTTCCCCTCCATCATACTTCTTGCACCACAGCACATGTCTACATGCCTCCACTCAAGCATTTCAACAATCTCACCAGACCTATCTTTCATTGTGCCAATGTTGATTGTAGTAGCTTTGAGCTTGTGAACTTGAGAGGGAAGTTGTAGGGGATGTTTTCAGCATTTGGAAAGATCTTTGCATTCACTTGCCTGAAGGTAGTCAGTTTAGTGTAAGCAGATGCAGGTACAGGTTGCAGCATGGATTACAATTACAATGGATTTCCTTCAGCCCTGCAAAGTCTTCATGGGTACACAGCTGCTATGGGGAGGTGGGGAGCAGATAAATTAGAAGTTCCAATATTATTATTATTATTATTGTTATTATTATTAAGGTAGCAACTAATCTTTGGCTATGTAGAAGTGGCCATGCACACCATCATCACCATTTAACATCTGCCTTCTATGCTGGCATGGATGGGACTATGATAATATATATTTCAAAATCATCATCAATATTACATATACATTAATATACATGCATATAAATAAGCACATGCACGATCAATTCATTACATGCATGTTGGGCACACAGGCTACTAATATGCATTACATGTACAAATATACTATGCACCTGTAAAAACAGTTCACAAGGTGTAAAATCATCAAGTGTAATATCTGTCTACCGATATATATATATATATATATATATATATATATATATATATATATATATATATATATATATATATTAAAAAATAGGATAAAATCTTTATAAGAAATTATCAAGTGGTCAGTGTGAAAAACATCATAAGGGAAAAATTTATTAATTTTTCCCTTTAAATATATCTTTTTATATTAAGGGCATTACTATACATAAATACCTCATGATAGGAGGGACTCTTAAAGTCAAAACTACCATAATAGACAAATTGTACCGAATGTGAGGGAATGCAATTCTCAAAGCGAGCCTTTTAAAAACAGATTCAGCTGCAGATCATATGATTTCATAATTAATGCAAAAATGCACTTTTTAATCATCAGTGCATTTAATCAAGATTGTCTTGATTATGCATGCACTGATGATTAAAGAGTGCATTTTTGGCACTAATTATGAAATCATATGATCTGCAGCTGAATCTGTTTTTAAAAGGCTCGCTTTGAGAATTGCATTCCCTCGCGTTCGGTACAATGTCTTTATTATAGTAGTTTTGACTTTAAGAGTCCCTCCTAGCGTGAGGCATTTATGTATAGTAATGCCCTTAATATATATATATATATATATATATATATATATATACATACATACACATACATACATTTAATTATGTGCATAAGTACATGGACATATTCTTCAATGAACATGTGCAGATAAACAAACATAGACAAGCATCAATATGTGCACATATACTCAGATCCCCTTCAAGAAGGTAGTAGTGAGGGGCAGGTGGGAGGGAAAATGAAATTCAATTTAGTTCACATGAATAGACGGTCCTCCATGAAGATTTCTTTGAAAAATTGAACAGGAATTTTCAACTGAAGTTAAAAGTACTTGTAGGAATGAATAGAAAGAGAGAAATATTGGATGGGGGTGAAATCAAAAATTATGATAGAAATTGGAAGTTGTATCTGTAAGAGATTATTAGATGGGAGAGAGGGAGAGAGAATTCAAGATGGAGAAATTGGGTGAGAGAGGGGGGAGATTGCAAAATTTCAACTAAATTATATCATCATCATAAATATAAGGAAGCAGCAACAATTAGGAAGATTGAAGAATAGGAATAAAATAAAATAAGCCAGTTTACTTAGCTATCTTAGTTTTGATGTGGCATGTAAACTTCCAGAAGTGAAAATAAACACCATGCGCCAATTTTCTACCATAATATCCTAGAACCAATGAGAATTCACAGGAATGTTGGGAGGAACTATCCACCATTGCAATCATGTTTTATCAGTGAGGTCCAATTTTCTGAGATCTAACTTCATCATTCCTCCTTTTTATCTTACTCTGCCAACAAGCATCATCTACTTGCATCAGCAGTGTATAAACATGAATCCCCAATGGAAAGAATTCACATGACAAAACATTCTCTTGTATTCTAGAGGAGGGGAAGAAATAAACAAGATAAAAAAGATACAAGATGGGGGCAGGGAACATAATTAAAGAAAAAGACTGAAACAAAAGAAAACAAAATACAAAATTTAAAAAAAACAACAGAAGAAAATACAATTGATGACCTTCACTATCTCACATCTAAAAGTATGTGTCATGGCTTTGACACCACAATGTTCATGTTTCCTGTCAAAGAAATACTTCAATGTTATTCTCATCCCTAGCAAGTTGGTTGTTTTTTTTTGTTTTCCTAATTACCCCTTCTAACCTGTTGACTAACTCTCCCCACTACTTTATTTTTCTCTATTGCAAATTTGTGGCTTAACCATATCGATTCTATGTTACTAGCTCTCTTCAGTATGACCTACAAGTTGTTGCTAACTCATCCAGTTGCTGTAGGTTTTCCATGCTTGAAGTGACATTTTCATCTTTCAGTACATGAATCTTCACCTATGCACCTTATCTAACCTGAAACTCTAAACACCATTTTTATACTAATGAAAATTCTAATGACCTACTGTGGTCTATCCAAATCCACATTAACACATTCAGGAAATTCAGTTGGTACCTGTTGAAGAGTTCAAAATATCTGACAGGTACCAACTCTGTGTGTGCATATGTGAATGTCTGTGTACATACGTATATACATACAAATATTTTTGTTTCTTGGCTTCCTCCATTACTTCTGGGATCACAGCTAATGTGACCTTCTTTACCCTCTTTCTAGTTGAACCTTTTGGCCTCTCTGAGGATTTTTTTTTTTTGCAATTCAGTTCAGGGCGGCTTTAGCAAAAGAGCCAGTTTTTGTTGTTATTTTACTGTAGCTGCTAATGTTACTGTTGTTGTTATTAATGGTGAAGTGGTTGTAGTGGCTATGATAGAAAAGTGTTGCTTTTGGTGGTAGTAGTGGTGCTGCTGCTGCTTCTGTTGCTGGTTGACAGAGTAGTAGTATTAGCCAGTGGCATAATGGTGTCATTGTCAGCTTCCACTATCTCTGCTACTTTGCATGAATCACTGGTAAAGGTGGAGTGGTGCAATCATTGTTGTTGTTGTTGTCGGGGAGGAGGAGGAAGAGAAGAAGAAGAAGAAGAAGAAGAAGAAGATGATGATGATGATGATGATGATGATGATGATGATGATGATGATGATGATGATTGTGAGGAAAGCAAAAGCTGGGTATGTATTCAAAAGCCACCAGCAAAAAGTCAGCCATTTGTTATTCAAGGATGACCTCAAACTTTATGGTAAAAATGAAGCCCAAGTCAGTTCCCTCGTTGATGTGGTGTATGCCTTCAGTGCTGATATCAGAATGGAGTTCGGACTGAGAAAGTGTGGTGTGTTAATCTTGAAGAGAGGCGAAATCAAATGTATGGATGGGCTAACGATACTGTTGGGGGAGGTTATGAAGCAGATACAAGAGACAGGCTATAAGTATTTCGGGATTGTGAAAATGGACAAATTGATGGAGAATGAAATGACAGAAAAATTTAAGGTCTACTTGCGCAGACTGAGACTGATCCTTAAGTCGAAATTAAATGGACGGAATAAGATTGAAGCTATCAACACCTGGGTGGTTTCACTCCTTAGATATGGAGCAGGGGTAATCACATGGACAGTAGATGAACTAAACAGCTTAGACAGAAAGACAAGGAAGTTGCTAACTAGATATGGGTCATTCCACCCAAAAAGTGACACAGACAGACTGTATGTACCAAGAAAAAGAGGAGAAGAGGACTTATTGGATGCAAACACAGCATTAGAGCAGAAGAAAATAACATAGCATGGTATGTAAAAAAAATGCCATAGAACTGCTTTTATTAGAAGTAAGAAGGTCAGGCTTGTATAGGATGAAAGGTTGCAAAGATAAAGCACTATACAAGAAATTGAAAACGAATGAAATAGAAAATAGGTGGGTAAAGAAAAAAATGCATGGTCAATTTCATAGGGATGTTGAAAATAAGACAGACAGACAAAAAAGATGGCTGTGGATGACTAAAAGTGATTTAAAACTGGAAACAGAGGCTCTAATCTGTGCTGCCCAAGAGCAAGCACTAAGATCAAACTACATAAAATACAGAATAGACAACACAGCAGAAAGTGATAAGTGCAGAATCTGTGGACAAAACGGTGAAACTGTATGGCATATTACCAGCCAATGTACACCACTAGCCCAGAAGGAATATAAGAGTTGACATGACAATATAGCCAGGCTTGTCCATTGGACACTCAGCAATAAGTATGGACTTGACAGAGCAAAAAATTGGTATGGCCACAAACCTGAAGGCATCGTCGAAAATAGAAATGCAAAGATCCTATGGGATTTTATGATTCAGTGTGACCATGAGATAGAGAATAGGAAGCCAGACATAGTCTTAATTGAGAAAGAAAACAAACTATGCTGGATCATAGATATAGCATACCCAGCTGACAACAAGGTATGCAATAAGGAAGAAAGAAAAGTCGAGGGATATGAGAGGTTAGCTTGGGAAGTTAAGCAGTTATGGTCAATGAAAAAGGCAGCAGTAGTACCAATAATTGTCAGAGCCTTGGGGACAGTGAGCAAAATGTCAAGAAGTACGTGGAACAAATAGGGGCTGAAGAAGAAGAAGAAGAAGAAGGAGGAGGAGGAGGAGGAGGAGGAGGAGGAGGAGGAGGAGAAGAAGAAGAAGAAGAAGAAGAAGAAGAAGAAGAAGAAGAAGAAGAAGATGATGATGATGATGATGATGATGATGATGATGATTATCCTTCTTACTATAGGCACAAGGTTTGAAATTTTATGGGAAGGGGCTAGTCAATTACACCACCTTTGGTATTCGATTGGTATTTATTTCATTGACTCCAAAAGGATGAAAGGCAAAGTTGACAACAGAAGTATTTCAACCCAAAATGCAAAGACAGAGAGAATGCTGTTAAGCATTTCATCTGGTGTGCGAATGATTCTGCCAGCTTTCCACCTCAATAATAATAATAATAATAATAATAATAATAATAATAATAATAACAATAATAATTTCAAATTTTGTCACAAGCCCAGCAACTACAGGGGCTGGAGCTATGTCAATTAAATCGACCCCAGGGCTCAACTGGTACTCATATTATTGAGCCTGAAAGAACAAAAGGCAAAATCAACCCCGGAAGCATTTCAACCCAGAACATAAAGATGGATGAAATGCTGCCAGCTCACCACCTTAAGAAGAAGATGAGGAGGAGGAGGGATGGGATATGCTCCCATATATGTAGCAGCTGGGTCATCTTCCTTGGATGCTCAATTTTAAGGTCTTCCTCTCAACACATTCTACAATATTGCTCTGGTATTGCAAAGTCACAAGAACTGATATGTCCATGGGATCATACCTGACCACATATTACCAAAAGTTAAATCTGCACTGACCATCTGCCCATATTGTGCCATTAAGATAACTATTAGCTAGGAGTCAACATTGTCACTGATGTCTTTCACAGTAACATCCATGTTTCTCCTTCCCAAAATATTATGGAATCAACCAGTGGATAGATGTGTCATGTACAATTTGGGCTTGTACTTTCATCCTTTTCTCTTTTTCGAACATGACACATATAATGTCCCATATAATGTCATATGCCTTCCCACACATAATTAAGGAGATCTTATCTAGAATACCAACAGGGGTTGCCTCCAAACATAGGTAAGTTAATTTCTTCCTCTTGTGTGCCTCAGTGATAAACTGTATTAGCCTATACTATGTATGAAATGCTACCAAACTTATGCTCTTTCATCAAAATGCTTAATATAAAAAGGTTTCTTTTTCTTTTTGTTTGAAAGATTGTTTGTGAAGGATAGTGTACCATCCTTCATATTCACATTTGCCATAGTGTCTGCATATGTACCATTGTTGTTGTTGACATTTCCATTCAGTATATTAAAATGTTTGTTTCCTTTTTGTTCATGATCACTATTAATATTTTGTGCGGCAATTAAGAAAGATCCTTTTTCTTTTGTTTTCTGTGTGTGAAACATGCTATTTTATATATTTTCAATTTTCTTTTTGTGGGCATGGCATGAAATATTTGAAACCATTTTTTGTATGCCTGTGATGTGAGGGAAAAAAATAAAATACAAATCTTGTCTTTTATCAACTATAGAAGAGAGCCTCCAAATTTTAGGAAGTTGTCTAAGTATTTTTGGTAAAAATCTATCTTATCTATTAAAATCTTTTTCTTTGGAGAGTGAGTTGTAAAGAACATTACTTTGTTCAAAGTAAATTATTATAACAACAATTGTATCTAATTTAAGCACAAGGACTGAAATTTGTGGGGAGGGAAATAGTCAGTTAAATCAACTCCAGTATTTGACTAGTATTTTATCAATCTCCAAAAAGATAAAAAGCAAAGTTGAACTCAGAAAGTAAAGAGCTGGAAGAAATACCACACAATATTTTTCTTGATACTCTAGTAATATTGCTAATCCACCATCTGATTAATATAATATCTGTAATAATAATGATGATTTCCAATTTAGGCACAAGGCCAACAATTCTGAAGGGAAGGGTTTAGTTAACTATATTGACCCCAATACTTGACTGGTACTTTAGTTTATTGACCTTGGGGGAATAAGAGGCAAAGTTGACCTCAGTAGGATTTAAACTCAGAATGCAAAGTGCCATAACTAAATACCAGTAAGTGGGTAGTTAATCAAACCAGTTGCAGTACTTGATAGGTACTTTATTTTATTGATCCCCAAAGAGGCAAAGTTGATCTCAGGGGTAGTTGAAACAATGTTTAGAGACCTAACAAATTGCTGCATAGTATTTTTTATCTGTATTCTACCAACTTTGTCAATCTCACAGCAGTAGCAGCAGTAGTAAGAACAACAAGAAAAGAAAGTAAGGAAAAATGTAAAGTTGCAAGATACATTACTGTACCAAACCAATTCAAAAAGTCATCAACATTATGCACATTCCGGACTCGGAGACTAACAACCCTCTGACAAAGTCTCATTTCCTTTTCCTTCTTCTTCGTTATAACTTTGCGGATATCTTCAAGACATTTCAATTGTGCTTCTAGAGTGTCTATAATCTCAATAAACTTTGTGTTGGAGTCTTTCATTGTGGTCTGGATAAAGAACAAGAGGAAAATGTTTATTTATAGTGATCAACATATATTTAAAGCTGTTCATACATACTTTATATGAATACACAACATAGAGTTCATTCTCTAACAGCTACGGACCTTATATCAAAGAGGACATAACTTGCTGGTCTTCTCCGGTTTTAAGTCAATATGTTAATGCTGATATACTGAACTTCAAAGTCCAATAATCACTGGTTTAATGTCTCTCAAAATCTCAGAGGAAGCACCTGCTTTTGTTAGACAATCTGAAATCTGTTGATGATAGCTGATCCATTCTACGCCTGTGAGGAGTTTTCAGTTTTGCAGAGCACTTCTGATAATCTGGGTAGCTGAAAAATCTCTTGAATCATAACAGCTACTAAGATACCAGCATCAGCTGCTTCTCTGGGTATAGGAGTCCATGAAACTTGTGGGCTTTTCATTACACAATCCATTTGTATTATGACCAACAAATTGGAACCATCTTGTTCATTTTATTTTCAACAAATTTGATAAAACCATCTTCCAAACTGGCATAGTTAGCATCAGAATAGCAGATCAGATTTTGATCTGAAGGTTTTCCCAAAGCTGGAAAAGATATAAAACTTACCTTAGATTTCAACCTTGATAAGGCTGTATTAACTTCAAACAGCATCCTTACTTTGGGAAGTTTTCCGGTGTTGCTCAAACATCAAACAATACATCCGGACAAATTTGTGTAGCTAATCACATCATCTAACCTGTAAGTCTTTTTAATTCAAGTTTCCCTTCTTCACTTAAACTCCTCATTTTTCTTTAGTTACCTTCCTTTCTATTGGAGATATGGATGTGTATAAATCTTGATCTATAGTAATTTTTTTCTGGCATGGATAAACATTCAATCTTAAATAATTGAATATGCCTTTTTCCTGAAATTCCTAGATCACAGAAGTGAAAGCACTACTGTGCTCATATCCTTCTCAAACAATTCATTATAAAGTCATTAACATACATCACCAGCAGTTTCCTATTTGCATCATGCCAGAGAAATAAAACAATGTCATAAACACTCACAACTAGATCAGCACTTGAGTGATCATCCTATACCATGACAGAGGTGTATCTTTCAACCCATAGATGCATCTCTTCAGTTTCCACACTTGAGATTTTGGACATATACTTGAAGATAGCTTCAAGAACATTTCTCTCTTCAAAATATCACCCTGCAGGTAATTTTAGCCAATCAGATCCATCCATTTTCTACAATGTTGTCAGTGTTATGGAAGATACAATGTTTTATATTTTTGTTACACATATAAGAAAAATCACAACTTGTTATTTGTTGAGAAAGTAATAAAAAGAATGGTACTCATCAGAAACTGAAAAAAAGAAAACAAATTAGTGGGCTTACAGATTTTGTTCTGTTTGAAAATGTAGAAAATTGTTTTATGAATTTTCTACATTGATGTAGTTTTGCATGCTAATTACAAAAATCACATTCATTTCTTTGCTGGGGTAGAGATTAATGATAAATAAAAAGTTACAAGCCTTTGAAGATTAAAATTATTGGAAATTTTTATCATCATCACTGGTCGATGCCAGTGCCACCTAACTGGCTCCTGTGCTGGTGGCACATAAAAAGCACCATTCAATCGTGGCCAATGCCAGTGCTGCCTGACTGGATCCTGTGCTGGTGTCATGTAAAAAGCACCATTCAAGCACGACCAATGCCAGTGCCACCTAATTGGCACATAAAAAGCACAATTTGAGTGTGGTCAATGCCAGTGCCTCCTGACTGGCTCCCATGCTGGTGGCACATAAAAAGCACCCACTACACTCTGGGAGTGGTTGGCATTAGGAAGAGCATCCAGCTGTAAAAACCCTGCCAGATCAGATTGGAGCCTGGTGTAGCCTCCTGGCTTGCCAGTCCTCAGTCAAACCATCCAATCCATGCCAGCATGGAAAGTGAGCATTAAACGATGATGATGATGATGATGAACATAAACAAATTAAAACGCCATGTGCTGACAATTTTATGGGGTGCATCATGCTTTTAATGTTTTTGTTTCATCAGAACTCCAAACATCTCACACATCTGTTTTTGGACACCTGTAAAAAATTGGAAAAGTCAAGAAAATAGATAGGTTTGTTCCACATCAACTGAACGAAACTAAGAAAAAAACAGACGCCTCAAAGTGTGTTCCTTATTGCTTTCTCAATTGGAAAAAGACCATTTTTGCATCAAATCATTACTTGTAATGAGAAATGGATACTCTTTGACAACAGCAAGAGAAAAGGACAGTGATTAGATGCATGAGAGTCACCTAAACACTACCCAAACCCACCACTGCACCCAAAAAAGTTAGTGGTCACTGTATGGTGGTCTGCAAAGGCAGTTATTCATTATTCATTTTTGCAACAAGGAAAAACCATAACAGCAATATCGTATTGCCAGGAAATTGATTGTATGCATGAGAATTTGAAAAAGAAGCAACCCAAACTAGTAAATAGAGATGGCTCAATTTTGCTCTATGGCAATGCATGTCCTCACACTCCAAAAGTTGTAAAACCTGAATTATGAGATTTTGCAACATCCTCCCTATTCCCCTGATATTTCTCCAACTGATTATCACTTGTTTAAGCATTTTGAGCTTTTCATAAGCAATGAAACATTCTTAATTGAAGCATTCAGACAGTTTATCAAAGCAAAAGACGAATTTTTGTTTTAAAGATGGAATATATGACAGAGAGAAACATTGGGTAAATGTCATAAATGAATATGGATCATACTTTGATTAAATAAATCAGGTCTCTAATACTTCTGAAACATTTTATTATTACCTTTCAAATACATTTCATGTGAAACAACCTAATAATTAGAATCAGGGTTAGGGTTTGTAGTACATTGCAAAACTTCACTGCAAGCATTATTTCTTTTGTTACAGTTTATTTCATTAAATATTTTCAGTTTTATTATTGATTTCCTAAAATATAACAAGTTGTGCTTTTCTTTATGCACATATCAAAAGAAAAACAAGAAAAATGGCTCCTTCAAGATAGCCTTGAAGAGAATGAATGAATCTGATTGGCTAAAATTTCTAAATTTTTTTATTATTAGTTTTTCAATAGAAAAAAAATGTGATTTTTCATAATGCAAAACAACATGTGTAGAAAATTGAGAAAGAAAGTTCAGCCTCTAAGTCAAACAGAAAAGACACTTGAAAAATCATTATCTCAGTTCAAACATAAACCTGAAAAACTTTTCAAGAGTTGAATTCCAAAAATTAAAAATGGAAGATAAGAATGAAAAACAACACACCATACACAAAGTTTTTGACACACAGGATAATTTCCAACTCCAGCCAACAAGAATGCCACATAAAAGAAGCAGCAAAATATCTCATTTCGCATGTCCACGACTTTTCATCACCTTTGTATGGTACCACTGTAATTTCCAAGATAGGCTTAGTTCAAAAATTATAACCAAATATTTGTTGAACCTAGTGATAGTCATAAGATAGCTATCACTGTCTTTTGGATTATTTGAAATTTTGAGAATGCCTTTCAGTCATCAAAATTCATTTAATTCTCTTTAAAGATTCATTAACAAAATTACTTATGGTTTAGACTTTGCTTTTGTTTATACTGGTGATTTATTAATAGCCAGTTCTTCCAAAACAGAATATGACCACTTTCAACAGCTTTTTACCAGGTTATCATACTATGGTATAGTACTTTAAATGTCTTTTCAGTATTTCATCCCTAATATTCTTAGGTCATATTATTGATAAAGATAGAATCTGACCAACAAAGGGAAAAGTGGAAGCTATTTTAATTTCCAGTACCTACATCTCTACAGAAATTGTGAAACTTTCTAGGTTTAGTAAATTTATACAGAACCAGTAAGCACCATTCATGCATGGGTTGTTTCCAGTGTCACCTGACTGGTTCCCCGTGCTGGTGGCATGTAAAAAGTACCATCCAAATGTGGTCGATGCCAGCCCCCCTCGCTCCGACTGGCTCCTGTGCCGGTAGCATGTAAAAAGTACCATCCAAACATGGCCAATGCCAGTGGCACATAAAAAGCACCCACTATACTCTCGGAGTGGTTGGCGTTAAGAAGGGCATCCAGCTGTAGAAACATTGCCAGATCAGATTAGAGCCTGGTGCAGTCTCCTGGCTTGCCAGTTCCAAGTCAAACTGTCAAACCCATGCCAGCATAGAAAATGGACGTTAAACAATGGATGATAATTTCATATTGCACTGTAGAGAAATAACTAATCCTTTTACAGAACAATTATACAACAGAAGGTAGAAAATTTTTAAAAATGCAAAAATTATACTAACAGCTTATAAACTACAGGGAGAAAAACAACTAGCTTTAGATCTCTGAATGAGATCTATGTAGTAACAGTACAGTATAGTAAAGTTTATTTGCCAACATAACATGGCAGTCCTGTTACTATGATACTACTTTTTAATCCCAAGGAAACATCTTTTCCAGCTGGTTATCGACATATGATCTGTGTCCGAGACACACTGTAAGTAAGAGAGCTTACTGCTCCCTTCTAACCATTAGCAGTACCAGCAAACCAATGGCTTCTGGGTAATTTCCTGTCTTCAGTGCTGGACAACTACCTGGCTAGAGATAGTAGCTACCTGACCTTGCTCATAGTATATACTTATCAAAGTGACTGACAGTCACTGATCTCGTAAAAAGAAAAACAACTAGTCTTAAATCTCTGAATGAGATTTATGTAGTAACAGTAGCGTGTAGTATGGTTTATTTGCCAACATAACATGGCAGTCCTCCACAGGACTATGTTACTACTTTTTAACCCCAAGGAAAACATCTTTTCCAGCTGATTATCGACATATGATCTGTGTCCGAGACACACTGTAAGTAAGAGAGCTTACTGCTCCCTTCTAAATTCTCTTTATTACGATAATAATATCTTACATAGATTGGACAATACAGGACACTACAAACATTTAAGAATTGTCATTTAGTGAGTCTTTTTAGCTTTTTTTGAAAAAAATATACGTTTAAAAATATATATATTTAAAAATTTTTCTACAAAACTTGGAATATTACCAATGGTTTACACCTAATTCCAGGGTACACCAGTCTACACCTTTGTATTTTTTCAGGAAAGTTTTAAGTAGGGCAGCTCACTCGCAACTTCCTTCCTACTTCCTTCCATCTTTCCTCATATACTCTTCTAGACAGGTGTCTTCTCTCCAGCCCTATCTTGCTTTTCAGGTGGTACCTGAAATAGTATAGCATTCCAGGGCCGGAGATGAAGGTTCTTGTCTTCATACCTTGCATTCGAGTTCTCCATGCACACTCTTTCATAACTGCGACTGTACATAGGAAACAAGCCTCACCTTCCTTAGGTAGTCCGGCGGGCGGTGCATTCTTAATCACAGACTCAGCCGATAGCTGTACTCTTCCTAGGTGCGACAGCACGTGTTCGACGTAAATTGTCATCTCCGAAAGATGGGTGCACTGAACAAGAGCGTGCAGGATGGTTTCCTTCTCCTGCCCGCATCTTGGACATTTGGGTGGCACTGAAATCCCGTGCCTGGACAATTTCTCGTGGACAGGTAAAGCATTCCTGAAACACTGCCAATTCAGGGATCTTTGGTAATTATCCAAATACCCCGCCCTGAAAGTGTTCCGAAACAGGTTGGATAGCTGGTTCTCATCGAGCCCCAGTGTCTCTCCTAGCACGTCGTCACTTTTAAACTCTACCAACCCTTTGTAAAACGCAGAGGTGGTATTCCCGCTGCCGGCCTTACCCGCCTTGTGGATTAGCTCAAGTGCCTGCCGGCATTCCTTTTGCCATTCAGTCGATTTCTGTCTTTTAATTAAACCGGGTTTAAATCCCTCTAGAGAGGCTGGTCGTGGAAAGAATTCCTCGGCGAGCAAATTCCACACCTGACCACCATCCAGGTAAGACCAGAGATGCCTTAGTCTCAGTGCATATTTGCACATCAACAACCACGGCATCCCTAGGCCACCCTTTAACGGTTCCTGACAGCACACGGAGCGCCTCACAAGCGGCTTTCCCCTCCACAAAAAGCGGAAGAGAATCCGAACCAGCTTGTTTAGCCACAAATCAGGGCAGGGGACGACGGTGAGGCGGTAGGTGATAACTGACGCAATAAACGTCTGCACCACCTCCGCCCTTCCTTTCAGGGACAGCGCCCTTCCAGACCAAGTCCGGGATAGCGCTTCTACCCTGTTCGTCACCTCGCTCCAATTTTTCTCCGTCTGGGAGTCCGGACCAAACCAAACTCCGAGCAACTTAACAGGGCCATCCGTCCAGTGTCCAACAACACTGGACGTTATCGGCTTGCTGCTCCAGGTGCCGAGCCGCAAACCTACAGACTTGTCCATGTTAACTTTTGCCCCTGCCACCGTCTCGTATCTTCTGATTGCCTCTGCTACGCGAGGTAGCTGAGTCATCTTGGATACGGTGATGGTGACGTCATCCGCATACGCCGAAACACCTTTACCACATCCGATTTCATTAGTGGTGCTTCCCAACTTCTCCAACCTCCGCAGCAATGGCTCGAGAGACAGAACATACAGAAGCGGAGACAGGGGGCACCCTTGACGGACTGAACGCCTGATCTCAAACGGCTCCGACAGGTAACCGTTCACCTGAACCGTGGATTTGATGCCACCATAAATGGCCTTGATCCAACCGCGGAAATCCGGGCCTAGCCCAGCCGCCTCAAGGACTGCCGCCAGGTACCGATGATCAACCCTATCGAAGGCCTTACTTTGATCTAAATGGACCAATGCCCCACCTTTACCGGAAACTTTCCCCACCCTGTCTAAGGTGTAGCGTAAGAGATGAAGATTGTCCTGGATCGACCTGCCAGGAATGGCACATGTTTGCGCCCCCCCGACAAGCTTATCCGCGACAGCCGTCAACCTTTTTGCTAGCACCTTGGCCAAAATCTTTAACTCTACATTCAGTAGAGTTATGGGCCTGAAATTACTGATATGGTCCCCCTTGCTCGGGTCTTTTCTGACCAGCGTCACCACTCCCCGACTCACGGAGCAGGGAATTCTCCCATTCTGTTGCCAGTTCGTGTACACGCCAGCCAGCAAGTGTCCGAACAAGTCCGGCATTGTACTATAAAACTCGTAGGGCAGACCGTCCAGTCCCGGCGACCTGTCCCGCGCGCTCTCTGCCAGTACCTCTTTGACCTCCGCAGCTGTGATCGGCCCTTCACAACGCCCCACTTCGCTTGCTGAGAGTCGCGGTCCGTCAGCCAGGACATCCCTTAAGGGCTCCCCATGGTCCAACGTCTCGTTCGTCCCAAACAACCGTGCGAAATGCTGATGAAAGGCCTTCTGCATCTCCTCCTGTCCTTCGATCCGGCGCCCCTGTTCGTCAATTAAAGACTGCACAGAAGCATTTCTGCCTCTCCGACTCTCCACATGACGGGCCCATCCGGCAACATTAATACCTTCTCTGCCTACCGCGCGTAACTTAGCCCTGACTCTACTACCTTCGTGTTTGGCTTGGAGGTGACGGAATAATACCGACCTCGCCGCCAACACTCTGGATGCAGAGCCTGATACTATGGCCTCCTCTAATTCCTTACTGCTCCCTTCTAGCCATTAGCAGTACCTGCAGATCAATGGTTTCTGGATAATTTCTTGTCTTCAGTTCTGGACAACCACCTGGCTAGAGACAGTAGCTACCTGACCTTATTCACAGTATATACTTATCAAAGTGACTGACAGTCACTGATCTCGTAAGGAGAAAAACAACTAACGCTCCCTTACTTACAGTATGACTCGAACACCAACTGAAAAAGATGTTTTCCTAGGGTTAAAAAGTAGTAACATAGTCCTATGCAGGACTGCCACATTATGTTGGCAAATAAACCTTATTACACGGTACTATTACTACATAGATCTCATTCAGAGATTTAAAACTAGTTGTTTTTCTCCTTACAAGATCAGTGACTGTCAGTCACTTCAATAAGTATATATTGTGAGTAAGGTTGGGTGGCTGCTGTCTCAAGCCAGGTGGTTGTCCAGCACTGAAGACGAGAAATTGCCCTGAAACTATTGGTCTACTGGTACTGCTAACGGCTAGGAGGGAGTAGTAAGCCCCCTTACTTACAGTATGTTTCAGACACAGATCAGGTGTTAATAACCAGCTGGAAAAGATGTTTTCCTGGAGTTAAAAAGTAGTAACATATTCCTATGCAGGACTGCCATGTTATGTTGGCAAATAAACTTTACTAAATAAACTACAATTATTTATGAATATTAAAGAAAAATTATCTTAATTTACTTTATTGATTCATCCACTAGCAGAGCACATTTCTTTTTTTATCCACACCAAGCGACTACATGTGTATGTATAAGAAAAAAGATATTTACTGACGGAAAAGTAAGCTGCTCAAATAAATTACTTTTTACATATCTTTTTCTAAATCATTGTGGATAGATCCCAGCAATGTGCGGAATAAAATGTTTTGTAAGCAATTTGTAACCCACATTAACATTTGTTTTTTAATGAGGGTGATAGGAATGCAGAAACACCAGGATTGGTCGTGTGGAACCAGAGACATAGCCAGCAAGATTTGGTGAGAAAAAAAAATATTTATGATTGGAAAAGATCATAGAAATACATTTAAATGGAAAAAATTTTCTGTTTTACAGAAAAAAACGTTCAACAAAATGTTCAAACTTTAAATTTTTCTGAAAAAATTCTTGTTTTACAGAAAAGGTTTAATAAAATGTTGAGCCTTCAAAAGTTAGAAACTAGAATCGAAAAAATAAAAAAAATTCTAATTGGCATTTTGTTGCACTTCTTGAAAAAATAATAGTTTTAATAATAAACTCTTCTCTTCCTCCTTTCTTTTCTTTTTCCGTCCTCCATTCCATTTTTCAATCTTCTCTCTTTATCCTTCTTCCCAGACCTATCTCTTTTTTTCTTTTCCTTTATTCCATCATTCACCTCTTCGAAGAGCTCATTATCCGTCTTCTTAGAACTACCTTTGTTTCATGTTTCTCCTCTCCTCCTCCACTCCTTTTTCTTTTCTCCTCCATTCCTTATTTATCTCCTTCCATCCTTAATCCCCATCAAATGCATCTACTTGTGCTTCTAAAAGAAATAATATAATTAATCTTCATTTGTTAATGAAAGGGGATTGAAGTGGTGGTATTCCCCATCCCCTTTAAAAATAAGATTTGTCTGCTAATGAGATGAACATTTCAAAAAGTACAACAAAATGCCAATTAAATTTTAAAACTTTTTTTCAGTTATAGTGCCTAACTTTTGAAGGCTCAACATTTTATCAAACCTTTTTCTGTAAAACAATTAAAAAAAAAAAAAGTTTGAACATTTTGTTGAACCTTTTTTCTGTAAAACAGGAAATTTTTTCCATCTAAATTTCTTGTTAAGATTATAATATATCATTTATTATGTAGATTATCATTCAAGTACCATTGCCATTGTTAGCCTAATTTCTAGTTCACCCCCATAACACGTTGAGGTGATTGTTGGTTTCTATGGGGGAAAGGCCCCTACTGATTATTAATTTCTATTTTATAATGTACATAAAACATATCTGATTATTTTCCCCCAGACCACTCCTGAGCTAGCAGACCTACGATCAAAGAGGTTTCTGCTTAACCAATCATCCTGCATTTCTGATATAGTACGTCTAGAAATACATCATCAAAAGTGTCTTTTGTAAGAGAGAGTAGGAAGTGATTTGAGGGCAATTTGGCTGCTATTTCTAACAGGTAAAGTGACCTATACCAGCCTCTGTTTATGCTATCCTAGCTACGGCTTGAGTCCAGGGAAAAGGAATTAATGAGAATTCGGACGTAGTGTTGATTAAATCTGCCCTGGCAATGATCACCGGAAAGAAGAGACAAGACATAACCGGAAAGAAAACAGGACCCAGTGGGCAGTTTAACTTCTCTAGCATTGTGAGAAAGAGAGGAATAGGTAGACAGGAAAGAAAGGATAGTGAAACATGTTCGGGAGATAGAGGAAGTGTAAGAGAGAAAAAGTGGAAATCACAGCAGTAGGAGGAAGAAGAGTGTAAGAGGGAAATGCAAATAAAAAGACAGAGAGAAAGGGAGAGATAGAGACAGACAGAAAGATACATAGAAATGGGACTGCTCATAGATAGACAGGAGGACTGAATTAACAGAAGGGGAAGGAGAATAAGTTGAAAAGATCCGAAAAGAGAGTAAACAAACACAGAAAGAGAAAGAGTGGGAGAGAGAAAAGCAAACAGAAGAGAGAGAAACAGATAGAAATATAAAGAGGTAATGACTGATAGAAAGGGGAGGAGGATAAGTACAAGAGAGAGTAAACAAGCATAGAAAGAAGAGTGGGAGAGGATACCAAAGAGTAAAATAGAGACAAACAGAAAGATATATATATAGAGAGAGGGGAGAACTCATAGATACACAGGAGGATTGATAGAGAACTGACAGAAAGGGAAGGAGAATAAGTTGAAAAGAGAGTAAAGAAACATAGAAAGAATGAGAGAGAGAAAAGACAGAGAGAGACATAGAAAGATAAATATATAAAGAGGGGATGACTGAGAAGGGGAGGAGAATAAGTAGGAGAGAGTAATCAAACATACAAAGGGGGAGAGGATACGTAAAAGTAAAAAAAAAAAAATGCAATGTGAATATGAAGAGGCACCAATTGTTACTTCCCCCTTAGTGAAGGCGAATGTATTGTTTCAGTCGTGTTTGTTTGTTTGTGGACAAGATACCTCAAGAACCGCCGGAAGATTCGGATGAAATTTTCAGGGATGTTTGGCCTCGTGACTGGCACAAACTGATTAGATTTTGGGATCGGTCGGTATTGAACAAGGATCCTGGATAATTTGTTATATTTACTTCACTTTACATTAAGTATTACGATCTTACGTTGACTTTCAAGTCTTTCTCTGATTATCTCCCTTGAAAGCACACTCATGCTTTCCACATTAAGTTATGGCAGCATTTTTCGTTTCTCTATTTTTAATTTTACTCGCGTCTCTATCTTAATAGAAACTGATAGATAAAGAAATCAAACTACATAAACAAACGGCAGCAAAACCGTTCACAAATTAAATAACACTAACATATTCAGTAACGATAATAAATTTCATTTATCCTCAACAATTTTTAGTTTTACCAATTTTGAATATATCGCTCCTGTTTAAAACCTGTTACCTACTTGACAATTGTATTTCTAGCTCTGCCTTGAAGGAAGCTTCACTTCTTGGATTCAAGTTTTTGTGCACAACGATGTTGTCAAACTCCTGTTAACAGCACCGTATGCAAGTCCTTTCCATTTTCTTTCATGCATGGATAAATTTTTCACTAGAGACCGTAATGGTCAGTGGATAGACTAAAAAAGGCCCTCATAGTGAAAACTGTCCCTGTTCCCACTGCAGACGACACACACACAGCATCACAAACACAGTCCATACACCCAGCTTCACATTCCATGACTACCATTGGGATCGATCAGGTACCGGACAAGGATTCTGGATTATTTTTTTTTTATTATTCATTTTTGAGAGTGGTCGGGTTCATTTTTAGTATTCTCGTTTGTGAAATCAGTCGAGTTTATTTAGGATATTCTCATGTTAAAAATCATTTCCGGCTAATCGTTGAGAGGACATGGGTGTTGCTTTGGCAGAGGTTTGAGCTGAGTGCTCGTTATAATTATGATGCTATAAAACTTATATGAAAATAAAGGTTATAATACAATGAATATTTTAACATAAAGTATATGCAATTTTAACAAAGTTTAAGAAAGTTAATGGAAATTTTGAAATCGGTATTTCAAATGTGCAGTGAGGTTTCGGAATTATAGTCAAGACACGTTTGAGCTGGACTCAACATTTTGTTGGGTTAAGTAGTGCTTAACCAATATGTATAAATAACTGACTAAACTCCTACCTTCCCTTCCTAAAATTGCTGGCCTTGTGCAACAATTTGAAACTTTGTTTTAAGTAAGGCAGTGGGGGTGTCAAAATCATCAAATGTCAGGAAATGCCTAGCAGTGTTCATTCTGTTTCTTAAAATAAAGTCCCAGTCAATTTGATGAAATAAAAAAAAAAAGCAATAAGGATCTTGGTTGAAATTACCGAAATACAACTTTAACACGAAGTAACTTCAAAAATGAAGAATTTTCTTAAAAACGCCAAGAGTAAATGATGTTTTAAATGATACATTCTACCAGTATACGAAATTTGAAAGTGTTTAGTTGCAAAAAATTATTTTTTCTATGTGCCGGCCAAAAGAAAAAGATCCAGCAATGAAATAGCAGGGACCAATTTCATCACCTAATCTCCTACCTCTACTATAACTGAGTTTTATGCCTAAATTAGAAAGCACTTATTACGGCGGGGGATTGGTAGAATCGTGTCTCGGACAAAATACATTGCGGATCTTTACAATCCAAGTTTAAATC
Organism: Octopus bimaculoides; assembly: GCF_046866305.1. Lineage (NCBI taxonomy): Eukaryota > Metazoa > Mollusca > Cephalopoda > Octopoda > Octopodidae > Octopus > Octopus bimaculoides. Next base: position 80,024,171 of record NC_142930.1, on the reverse strand, counting down.
CTGTTGAGTCAACTTTACCTTTCATCTATTCGGGGTCAGTGGAATAATGTAGTAGGGTCGATGTAACTAACAAGCCTCCTCCTTTTAATATAACAGGTCTTAGAAACAGTTAATAGTTTAGTGATGTGAAATCAGTTTTGGGCAAATGGTTAAAAAGCTCGCTCTGTGTTCAGTCCTAGTGTGTGCGTCACATTTGGTATTTTCTATTGTGGCCACTGGTCAACTCAAATATCATTGAATGGACTATGGAAGTCCATCTGATGGTCTTTATTGGGTAGCAGAATTATCATGTGGCCGCTGGCTGGACAATGGATAGTTTCATTAGTGTCCTCTCTGTTGCATGTGATGGGACATGGAGTCAGGTCAAAGGAGAATAATATTGTCTTCTTTCGTCTCCTTCACTCCTCGCGTGACCTTGTAAAAAGGCCATGGGCCCAACCTGTCTTCCTCTGATAAAGCACCCACCCCCATTTAAAAATGAAAAAAAGAAAGATGTTTAAATTCATTCTCTATGAGTAAAAACAAATGTGCGATCAAGTTTCGAGGTTAATGTTTACAATGTTAACTTGGAAACGAAAACGAAACAAAAAAAAAACAGCGCAACAGGTGTAAAAAAATGTGTATGAAATGAATATGAAAACAAAAATGCATGCAAAGCAATGGTGGGGGGACGTTCGGAAAATTCACAGGATCCGAGTTTTTCCCTCATAACTTTTAGGAAAATGGGTCTTTTTTATTTTTTACTGAAATCTTATATAAATACCTTTCAAACGGCATACCTTTCTATTCTCACTCAAAATACTAAGCGTTTATGGGGAAGCCTGAAAAAGCATATTGTTCAACCAGGAATGAGATCTAGCTACTTAAAACATGTCGCGTGGTTACTTTTCATACACGCCATCTCACTGCCAACCTAGCAATTTCATGTTTCATTTGGAGGCTGTATGTTCCGGGTGACACGGAAGAATGTATACCCTATAGGTACATTGGCGCATTTTTTATACTGTAAAACATTCTTCTTACCCCCAAAGAGGCTTATACATTAAAACATTCAATACAGATCTTCCTACACCCATTAGGCTTGTTAACTTGCTTATTGGTGATTGAGAGAACTTGTAGTAATTAACCGAAAATATTAAACAAATAAGAAAGGTATCAGACTGTCGTGAGATACGCTAAAAACAACAGCTAAATCGCCCTTAACTTTTTTTTCGGTCAAACTAAAGCATTTGATCCGATGACAAAAATAAAAACAAATTAATCTAATAGGTGTAAAACAACTTGCTGGGAACGAATATGAAGAAAAAAATGCGCGCTCGCGAATGAGGGGGGGGGCGTCTCGTGAATGTTCCGAGACGCCTCACGGAGCCAAGAAACAAAAGGAAAATAGTGTAATAGATGTAAAACGACTTGCTCTGAACGAATATGAAAAGAAGAAAATGCGCTTTCACGAAAGGCGGGATAGGGAGAGGACTCGGAACATTCACATCGTCAGTCCATGGCCTCTAAACTATAGTGATTGACCCGGTGACAAAATATTTTTAAAATTAGTGTAATAGGTGTAAAACAACTGGCTGGGAACGAATATGAAGAAAAAAATGCGCGCTCGCCGGAGACGCTTCACTGGAGCCAAGAAATAAAAGAAAAATAGTGTAATAGATATAAAACGACTTGCTCTGAACGAATATGAGAAAAAAAAATGCGCGCTCGAATTGTTGATGGCATGAATATATCTCAGTTTCGAAAGACTTACAACTGGGCTACATATCTCTCTCTTTTTACTCTTTTACTTGTTTCAGTCATTTGACAGCAGCCATGCTGGAGCACCACCTTTAGTCAGCAATTCGACCCCAGGACTTATTCTTTGTAAGCCTAGTACTTATTCTATCGGTCTCTTTTGCCGAACCGCTAAGTTACGGGGACGTAAACACACCAGCATCGGTTGTCAAGCAATGCTAGGTGGACAAACACAGGCACACAAACATTTTTGAACTTGCTTCCACATTTTTAATGAGAGCCATTTCTAGTTTTTCTACCTTCCTATTTGAAACAAGTTGCAAGTAACCTTTTTTATTGGGTATTGTCAAATCGAATAACCTGAAACTTTTCACAATTCTACCTGTGGTGTGTGCGTACGAGTAGATGTAATCGCCTTACCTCGGTTTTCCTTTCCTCGACTGCGAGTCCGTCTTGCGGTATCCGATCCTCGAAGCTTGCCCCGACCCAAAGTACACCAGGAATAGCAGCTGCTTCTCCCAAACCTTCCCAAACCTAGACCGTCGCTTAACACGTCTTGTCCTGCCCGCAGCCCCGTTCGAAAAGGGCACGAATGCCGATCGAGGCTCTCTCTGCCCTTTTTCCCCTTCCGGTCGACTTGCCCTTCCGGTCAGCCTCTCCAGACACTGACATCATACCACACGCCACCCTGATCTTAAAGATCACGTTCACCCCTACTCCAATTCGAAGTCCGCCATCCAACCGGGCGGGCGCCCTACACGTCGAGATCTTCTCAAGCTAGGTGGCTCGTTTCCATCGCACTCTTCATCCGACGAAGTGGCTATCCTGCGCAGATCCAGCACGTGACGCGGCATTCCATCCACAGAGACATTGTTTCTGGAATTGACCGCTGTCACTGTTCCCCTGCCCCATTGTGATGTGCAGCGTGCCTTCGGCGGCTTGACCCAAACTTCCTCCCCTACTTTCACGCCGGCGGGTCCCTTCTCTTCCTCGCAGAACTCCGGCGTCTTACAGGGATGCCTCCATTCATATTTGAACACCGCTCTGTGCGGCACAGACTCTTCCGCTTGTCCGGATCGGGGAGACATATTGTACCAGTAGACCGCTTCCAGGGGCGAAATGTGCCCCCTTTCAGCCATGGCCTTGATCGTCCGATGGTGCCTCTCAACGATTCCGTTGCCACTCGGTCTATACGCCGCACCTTCCACCGGTCAAGCATCTCTCCCAACGCTTCCGAACGAAACGCCGCCCCGTTGTCCATTAGCAGTTCTTCCACAGGACCCCTCTCCAAGAATATCCCGTTCAGAATGCGGGTAATCTCATCGGCAATGCCTGTCCTCAGCTCCTTCCAAATGGCCAGCCGGCCCGGCCCGCAGTCGACTGGCTGTGGATGTGACGCACTACCGTCAGGAAATGTATCTACATTTCCTGACGGTAGTGCGTCACATCCACAGCCAGTCTCCTCCAGTTGCACTCTACTGAGAGGTTCCCCTGCTCATGCCCACCCGGTGCGGGGTCAATGGATTGGCATCTGTCACATTTTGCGACCACTTTCTTAACGTTTCTCCTAGTGACGTCAGCATCAACCATTTTCGCCAGATACAGGGTCCTATCCACCCCCAAGTGGTGCATAGCATGTAGCTCCTTCAGTTCGGAGTCACCCAGCCGACACGCTGCTGCTATCCCTTTCCTTGCTTCCTCCGGTTCCTCCAGCCACGCCTTTTTCACCTTGGTCAGTGCGTCCGCCCTGTTTCTCTCCGAAGGCACGAAAACCACGTTCAGCTTCAGTCCAAACTCGGTGATCAGCTCTCCCAGAGCTCCTAGGCGGCGTTTCACCAACATCTCCGCGGCACCTTTCGTCCGGACTCTCTTCTCGCTGGTAATTACCGTTCCTACCCAGCCGACCACGGTGGCCGAATTCGTCCGGATCTCGATCGAGCGCAGTCCCCATCTCAAGGCCAAGTTCACCCCTTTCAGCACGGCATCCAACTCCGCCACGTTGATGTGGTTGAAGTCGTCTGCTTTCCGCAGCCAGGCCGCATCCTCCACCTCAGCACCTTCGATCTCCAACACAACCCCTATCGCTATACTGCTAGCATCACACCAAACCGTCCCGCACTCCATCTTGGGTACATACCAGTTTCCTCTGACCGGGTCTTCCGCTCTCGTTCTCTCCAGGATTTCCCGCATCATCTCCACCGTCGCCTCTCCTGCCTTGTCACTCCAACTCTCCCCCTCTGCTCGTCTCTTGATGTAACTACATGCAATGCGCAACCAACCAGCGATCGGATAGTGTCCGATCAACTTCCCACAAACCGAGAACAACTCTCTCCTGCTGACGCTGGAACTCAGCTCTGGGATCTCGTTTCCTCTCCAGAACACCAGCTCGCCCGATCTGTCTTTTTGTAGCTTCAGCCCCAGCGCAGCTCCCCCCACCATCGACTCAGGCGGCCTTGCAATCAGCCCGAACCTCTCCAGGTGTCTCACTACCTCGGTGGCTGGCACTACAGTCTCGTCAACCAAAATGTCGTCGATGTAGGAACTGGTGGCCTTCCTTATTCTCTCCTCTTTCCCTAGGACGGACTTGAGCACCATCGCCATAATTTTCGGAGCGGAATTCAGCCCAAAACCCAGCCTGGTTAAACAGTACGTCCGGCCCTTGTACCGCACCAGCTGGTATCGCCACATCTTGTCACTCACACGGAGCTGCAAATATGCCGACTTCAAGTCGACGATCGTCGCTGCCTTGGTCGACTGTCTCCACACACGTAACGTCTCACCGCAAACGTGTTGCCTCGCCTCCCGTGTGGCACGATATATGGTCGTTCAGTTCCCTAAAGTCCAGCACCGGTCTGACTTTTCCTTTCGTCGGCTGCACCACAGCCATCAGAGGCAGCACTCCACTCACCACCTCCTCTTTCCACGGGACAAGGACTCCTTCTTTGATCCATCTCTACCTCCTCGTCGAACTCGACGCCGGCGTGACCTTTCAACGTATGCTGGTAGCAGCTCACCCTGTTCTTTAGTAGTGGGGGCTCGTCCTTCCATCGCCACTATATCGTCCACCTCCGACCATCAAACGCCGCCTGAAAATCTTTGTCTTCGATGGTGTAAGCGGCGCTGTCCTCGACGGGGCTCTGCTCTCCCTGGCGGTCCCGACTCACGGCGCACGATACCCCCACGCTTCCGAACGTGACCTCATCTCCTGCAATCCTAACGCCACCAAGACGGTTGATGGCGTCCATCCCCAACATGACATCAACCCCGTCTATCACATAGTCGATCACGATCACCCGTAGCCTCAGCGCCGCGCTCGGTAACGCTATCTCCAGACTGGAGCTGCCCCTGCAACGGATCTCTCTACTGTCGACCGCTACTCGTCCCATCCCATTTCTTCGCCACCCTTGGCGTCACGAGGGTAGTCGTGCAACCCGTGTCCACGAGGGCCTTGAACTTCTTCCCCTCGACCTCGACCACGGGCAGCACCTCTACTTGGTTGCGGGTAAAGTTTGAGAGGCAGTAACTTCCCCACGGTCGTAATCACGGGCGATGTGCCCAGTCTTCCTGCATCGATAGCAGACGGGCCCCGATTCGGCGCATTCCCTCGCCATGTGCGGCCCCTGACATTTGAAACACCGGCCCGAGAACGGCCGCTGTCGTTGCTCGGTAGGCTTCCTCACGCCGCTCTCAGGCTGTCGTCTGTCGGCGCCATCGCTATCGGCTTCCTTCCGACGTGCTGTGTCAATACGCGAGCTTGCGCTACTAGCTCGCTGAGCGCCATCGTCCTCCCGCCAGGCAACTGCTGTAATCGGATCCCTACGTCGTCGGGGAATCCATTTACAAACGCCAGCCGCGCCGCTCTGTCCAGGCCTTCTCCCGTAAACCCAGCCAGCGTGGCCAGTCTTCGCACTTCCGCCGCGTATTCATCCACCTATTCTCCCCCCCCCCCCATCTAATCGTTCCTAGTTTTACGAAGGCAGCGTACTCGCTCTCCGTATATGCCCCTCTCAGCCTCCGTTCGACGTTATCTGCACTTAATCTTTCTTCCTCGTCCATTTCTAGGTAGAGAGTCAGAGCGCTCCCTTCCAAGTACAGAGCCATGAGACTCGCCACATCACTTATTCCTTGCAGCTTGGCAACGAGCCTAATTTTTCGTATCCAAGCCATCACATCTCCTTCGCCATTAAAAGGCCTGATCACATCGCTGGCGATCCTAATCTTGGTGGCTGCCATCGCGGCGAATTTCTGCACGTGGTGCCGAAATAGCTTGTGGTGTGTGCGTACGAGTAGATGTAATCGCCTTACCTCGGTTTTCCTTTCCTCGACTGCGAGTCCGTCTTGCGGTATCCGATCCTCGAAGCTTGCCCAGACCCAAAGTACACCAGGAATAGCAGCTGCTTCTCCCAAACCTTCCCAAACCTAGACCGTCGCTTAACACGTCTTGTCCTGCCCGCAGCCCCGTTCGAAAAATGCACGAATGCCAATCGAGGCTCTCTCTGCCCTTTTTCCCCTTCCGGTCGACTCGCCCTTCCGGTCAGCCTCCCCAGACACTGACGTCATACCACACTACCAACTTCACAATATGTCAATAGGGCCACCTAATTATTTTTTTAATCGCGGATTAACTTCTGCATATATCTCCCTCATCAGTATTCATATCACTGAATGACTGTCCTTACTAATACTGGTCAGTGGCATTTCACAAAAACAAGAATGTAATATGGAAAAATGTAAATACTATCAACTGATGTTTTTCTATAAAGGTATTTCTGGTTGATACAGCTTTTAACAGTTGCAACAATGCCAAACTCCGTACATTGCATGTTTAAACGGCTGTATTGCTATCTGATAACAGCAAACATTTTTTTTCTGCTATTAATTTGTTTTCTTTCAAACAATAGAAAAAAATCAATTCTTGGAGAAGACATTTTGAAGATAAATTATAAAATAATATTAAAACGTGTTGCTTGCAACTTTCAGAAATCCCAATTCAATTGTGATATTCTCGATAGGAGTCGTTCATTTAAACATTCCTGTCAGAATCAATCTTTTCTTAACAATATCTTTCTTCGAATTTTCCTGCCAATACTATTCATTTGATTGTCTATTGAGAATATGTCAAAAAAATTTTAGTACAGACATATTGCTTTATCTTACAATCAAGTTATGATTTAAATGTATTTTAGGACTAATTACAAGACATTTTAAACAACACTTTGCTGGTATTTATCCAGTGATTTTTTCTTTAAGGGTATGTAAAAGATAATCTGTTTTAACAGCATACTTCTCAGTTAGTAAATATCTTTTTACCTAACACATGAATGGACTCACTGGGAGTGTATCAAATAAAAATGTGTTCATATGTGAAATTAAAGCTCAACTTTTTCAATTTTTATTTTGAAATGAAAAAGAAACAAACAGCAGATTCGCATTGAAAGAAGTTCAAATTTGGAAGGTTTGTGGGGAATGGTGTTAAAAATTTAAATTGCAAAAATTTCTTTCTTGCAAAATTGTACAAGATACAGTTTGTAGAACACAAAATCCAAAAACATTTACAAAAGATATCCGAAAAACAAGTTATGACCGTTTACATGGTGTGCTTTGATCAAAATCGATATTAGACTGTGTGCATGCACGAATTTCTTTAAATTTTTCTATTTGGACTTCAAAAATTATTGGAAATTAAAAACAGAAACAAAAGGCCGATCCTGACTGTCCGCATTTTAAAACATTGATTAACAAATAGAAGAGAAAGTCGAAATTTGAGAATTTCAGGGGTGGGGAACAAAAAAAATGAAACTTGAAATTCTGAAAATTGTGATGTGAATCAGTATGTATGCATGCATGCGTGCACACCATTTTTTTTCTTTGGTTTTTATTTATCCCAGATTAAATTCCGATATAATCGTAATCTTACATATTTCGAGTCTCAGAAATGCCATTATTTTCGTTACTATCCGCGAAAGATTTTTTATCTATAATGCAAAATGGTGCATCAACATCTACTGCCCAATCTGATAGAATTCTGGCAGAACTGTGTAGCAACAGATCGCCAATAATCTTACTGTTTTAAAACAGAATTTGAAAGCACGTGTTGTCAACTGTAAATACACGTGCCCAAGTGGAAGAGGTAGACGGATCACAAGTTCTGTGTAATTTATGTATAATTTTATATACATCAAGAAATATAAATTTAACACAGTAAATTAATGTGTAACATGTTCATTTACGCTGCCCACACACACACGCACGATAACAAAAACTGTCGCATTTTATGTGCGAGTTACGGATGTATGTGTATGCGGCTAGGGTTCTTACCTGCTTCTTTTGTATATGTAAAATCGATGCGTCAGTGAATACAAATACATCAAACAACACGCTCGCGCACACACACACGGACACCCATCAGCTTCCTCTTCGACACGTCAAAAGTAAATAAATAAAACTTTTCACTGAAACTAATGAATGGATGGCAAGTCGCGAATGGAATGTCTGAGACTCAAACGGATTGATTGCCCTGAAAGTTATTTGTAGAAGTTTTCATTTTTTAAAAATACCAATTTTATTGAAAGTTATGAAGAAACAAAGCCGGCTCGTGTGGATTTTCCGAAATTTCTCTTCTTCGGAAACATTTTTCCACAACAAATTCCGATATAATTGGATTCTACAGCGTAAGAAATATGTTGTAGAAAATTTCATTAGAATATATCCATTTTTGTGAAAGTTATGAAGTGGGGAAACACTTCTGTAAGTATGTTCCGAAAGCCGTCCATCGCATAAAATATGTAAGAATGGTGAGGAAATTATAAATCTCACAGTTCTAAGCAGAAAAATTCTACCAAAATTTGAATGAGTAAATTCACTGAGTTGTAAGAAGAAAAATTGAGAATTAGTGCTTGATAGACTTACAATTTTCTAAAGAAATTTTCCTGACTTCGTCCAGTTGTAAACTGGTACAGAATAATCATTTTTTTCTGAATGTTATGAAGGAACAAAATAAGCAGGTGGGGTGCACACTTGCTGGTATACGAAAAATTTCATAAAAAATACCCTTTAGTTGTCTGTCTTCGAAGACTATGAAATATATGAGTATTATACTTTCTCAGTTACAACTTTAGTTGAACTTATTTCTTAAAATAGGTTTGAAACTAGCCATAGTGAAAGAGGTGTGGATCTAAAAATTGAAGATGGGTTGTGGACAATAAATGACAAACACACTAAGTATACTGCTTCACTATGATGTAGAAGTTCTTTTGTTTTCTTTTTTACATGTCAGTGTGTAAAGAAATAGAAAATAATCTTACTGTTTTAATAATACTTTAGAACTTCTGATTTTTAACTCTTGCAATTTGATTATTTCTTTAAATTTCTTTCATCTCAGGATATTATTTTTCCTTCTGTTTATTTGTTGCTTTTGTGTTCGTGTAAACATTTGTTGACAAAAGTTGCTAAGAACGCAGTGTAGACATTAAGAATGGCTGGCTGCAGTTGTCATCTTAGTTAATGCCTTCAGCTGAGCTAAATCATTCTGAGACGCCAAGGTATCATTTGGTTGCCCAGTATACGATAGAATATATACATGGTTCGAGTCATGTTTCTGGTTCCGTTCACTTTTCTGCCCTACATCGTATCTATAAATGTATACTTTGAATTTTATTTTATAAGAATTGGATGAGATATGACGGCTCGGCCGTCTCTCCCCAGTTCTTATATTAATCATTAAAATCCAGAAATACAACAACACGAGGGATAACGGTAACAACAGAACATAGTTTATTCTAGGTTGGTGTATAGCTGTTTCGTTCCTGGGTGAATGGGCATGCCGCTAGAATACCAAAGGAAGCTTCGTGGTCGAGTTGTGGGAGAGCCTGAAAGAACATCTTGTCACGACAGCTGCTTGAGGGAAAAGAGATACGTGTTGTCGCCACAGCTGCTAGAGAGAAAAGAGATCGAACGCTATTGCTTTTTCTCCACCTGTTGCATTGTGCATGCGTGCTCGGGTACTTCCGCTGACGGCAAATCCCTTGCACATGCGCAATGGCACTTCCCAAGATGGCGGCCACACGCGCCACTACAATCTTATAAAAGCCTTGGCAGACGAAGTCATCCATCAACTCACCAATAATTCCTCCACACACACATACATCCAATTTTTTTTTATTCCTTTGTTTTTAACAACGGGCAATACGATATTGCTAACATAAAAAAAAATCAAAATTTCAGTTCCTCCCAGTTTTCTAAAAAAAATATGATTTTGAGGATATTCAATGTTTAAAAAATAAACAGAGCGACAGGAGGCAGTATTGGTAGAATATTCACCACTTAAAAGTGGATGTTGCGTTAGAATACACATACTGCAATATTTACCAAGAGACAAAACTCTCATAGCTTTTCGGTGCATAAAAGCACATCATAACTATCGTCAGCTACTTTCGCCACTCGGACCACCAGATCACGTGATTTCGACATGATCCTCCCCACCGCCACCGAAAAAATTCTAATACATTTCTTGTAGCGAATATTCAAAAACGAAAGTTTGTGATAAACTCAAGGAGTTTACCAAACAGATTACAATTTTCGTATCATCTGCACTTCATAAACTCGCAGATACTAGTCAACCATAGAACTGTGGGTTCCACAGCTTGTTTATATTCCCTCATTTTACAGAGGCCTATGTGCTTTCTACTTATTGAAGGTAGGTATCATCTTTTGAGTTAATAAACTCAATGCTGTGGTTCACTGTTCTCTTCAGTTTTCTATTTCTCCATCATATTCGGAAGGTTAAATGTGAGTTAGCTATGGTTATACTTCTATTTAGGTTGAAAAGGTCCAAGAAAACACATAGTTATGTAAATGAGGTAATGACAAGACAGCAACTGAAAATATCCATTTCTTAAAAAAGAAAACAATACACTATAGATGATACCTTTGCTTATTACTATGGAAACAGGCACCAATATATTTCTAGGTTTGATTGGTGAAAATTACCTAAAATTTGCAAACTTTGAAAGTTATTAACTTTTTATTTATAAATTTATGGCAAAAATGAATTTCATTTCTATAATTAGCTTACAAAACTACATCAATATATCAAAGCTGATATCAATTGGAGTAAAATTAAAAGAATTGAAAAGTGAACCAAACAAAAAAGATCCATTTACCATTGTAGAAAAGTGTGACTAAGTTGTTCCCTCAAAAATTTACCAAAAATAAACTGAAAATATTTTCAGATGTAAAGGGGTGTATGGGTTAAGGGTAATTTAGCCATTATTGTTAGCACATTCCAGGAACACCTGGTAACTTTGTCATTTCTTTTTCTCTCTGACATGTATCAAATAATATTTTTCTCTTCATTTAAGCAACAACAAAAAAATTTGTAATGTAAATTTTTAATACCCCCTACCATACTTTAAGTGAGTCCATGTGTATAGGAAAAAACATTTTCTAGGCAGAAAAGTATGCTATTAAAATAAATTATCTTTTACATACCTTTTTGAAATCGCTGTGGATAAATCCTAGCAATGACCTTCTCAGATGCAATTCTCTAAAGAACTAAAATATTATCCTTTATTTCATTGGAGTTAGGGTATTATGGTGTTGGAATATATTTTTGGCTTTTGAAAGAATATTAATTTCTTGTACTGAAAGAGTTTTTTGGGGTAGGCTAATTATCTTTGGTTTCTGATCTTGAGTTTGTACCATTGGGTGCCAAGAATTCCATACACTGATTTCTGCGCAATGCAGTAATCATTTGCTGTATGCTAGTCTGCCTATGTGCATTAGAATGTATGTATATTTCAGAGTGTTATTTCATTCTTAGTATTTCTTGTTATTTCTTTTGTATTATCTTTTATTGTACCTTTACATATTTCCTTTATTATTTTTGTTGTCTCCTTATATTTCTTTGATTTCTTTCATCTTTTCTTTGCATGTTCTATATAACACCATCCCCCCCCCCCCCACTAGACTCTTGCGCCAGAAACAAAATCCCTAAATTCCTTATATTCCCTTTCTATCAATGTAAAGACAGAATCTCCACACAAGAAAGAATCAACAAGGAGAATCTTTTCATAGAGAAATTCCAACCATTTCTTAACACACAAACCCCTCAGTGACCTTATTTCTCTAGGAACAGACATAAACTTCCTGTTGACAAAGAGTTCATAACTCCAACTAAAAAGATTTGTCTCCCCTTACACACACTTCCTGTTTTGACACCACACTTCCTGCTTAACACAAACTTTTAGCCCCTTTTCTCTTTTTTTAAACCTAACACAACTCTCAATTTTCATGCATCCTTATTTTTTCCAACCATTATCTACATGAATTACCATTGAACTTTAAAAGCTCAAAGACAATATAATGTATTGGTATATTTATTTTATCATATATTATTTTTTTTATATATTATTTTTTTCATTTTTTACTTTTTTGTAAAAAACATTTTCATTCTCCCTCTTCTTGAAAATTTGCCATGCAATGAAAGCCAGTTAGAAATCTTTATTAAAATATGCTTCCAGTTTAGCATTCTGCCTTATTATTATTTTTCATTTTCCTATATATATATATATATATATATATATATATATATATATATATATATATATATATATATATATATATACTTATGGGTGTGTGTGTATGCCTTTAGGCACATATATGTATTTACATGTGACTGAGTGTTTACATATTGTGTCTGTGGATGTGTATATACTGTGGTGTAGGTGGGCAGACTGGTTGCATAGGTTCTTTGTATTTCTGCAGAATGATTTCTACCCCTTTACCTTTACTAACTCCAGCATCAGGATTCTAGCAGTCAGAAAATTCTGTCATCATCTCTCTTAGATAAAAGTTTATGACCACAATTTTTACCTTTAACAATAGCAATTATTTTCTCTCTTCTTTTTTTCTTTTTTCTTTATTTCTCTCTTTTTCTTCCTACTCCTTAACTCTAAACCATACCCACTCTTGCATATTAAAGTAATCTTAGCCTGATGATTAGCTACATTGAGCTTTACTTGTTGCATTACTATTACCTCAGGAGATTCAGCTAGCTAAGAAACATAAGTAGCTCACATTTTACCTGTTCCACTCCCTCACTCTGGGTATTTGATTAATGAGAGAGACAGAATGAGGAAAATACGAGAATCTTTTTTGATCACTGCAATTGTTTTAACCCATCTAGCATTGATCCCTCACAGGTGAGATTCTGTACTTCTGCTTTAGGTGTATCCCTCGGTATAGATGTGTGATTTCATAGGTATCTCATTAAAATAAACTTCGCAATTTAAGATATGCAGCTTCATTCTTAGAGAAGATCCATAACAAATATCAGATCCAAAAAGAAGCAAATACACAATACAGCGAAAAATGTATTAGATATAACCATTAGCACATATGGATGTACAAGCACCTACACATACACTCAATCATACAAATGTACACACACATACACACGTAGTTTGGTGCACATATGCTCACACACAGAATTAAGTAGATATTAATAAAGTCAGTGCTTATTACTGGTTAGTGATACAACCCTGGTTGGTGAGGAATCACAGATTCTGTTATGCAGTTCATTCAGTGCAAATTTGGGATATGGTACCAATTGAAACTATTTTTTCAGAAGCATTGTCATGTCCAAGATCATAATTAAAGACATCTCTTTTTCACAAGTCAATACTATATGGCAGTGTAACTTGGGCCGTGACTGCCGAGGACATGCGCAAGCTCGCAAGAAACGAAGCCAGTATGCTCCAATGGATGTGTAATGTCAGTGTGCATACTAGACAGAGTGTAAGTACCTTGAGAGAAAAGTTAGACCTAAGAAGCATCAGTTGTGGTGTGCAAGAGAGACGATTGCGCTGGTATGGTCATGTGGCAAGAATAGATGAGGATAGCTGTGTGGAAAAGTGCCACAACCTAGTGGTTGAGGGAACCTGTGGAAAAGGTAGACCCAGGAAGACCTGAGATGAGGTGGTGAAGCACGACCTTCGAACTTTAGGCCTCACCGAGGCAATGACTAGTGACTGGGACCTTTGGAAATATGCAGTACGTGCTAGTGGCATGTAAATAGCACCATTTGAGCGTGATCATTACCAGCATCGCCTTACTGGCATTTGTGCTGGTGGCACGTTAGAAAATCATTCGAGTGAGGTCGTTGCCAGTGCCACTAGACTGGCTCCTGTGCAGGTGACACATAAAAAACACCATTTTGAGTGTGGCCGTTGCCAGTACCGTGTGACTGGCCCTCGTGCCGGTGTCACATAAAAGCACCCACTACACTCTCGGAGTGGTTGGCGTCAGTCAAATCGTCCAACCCCTGCTAGCATGGAAAGCAGACGTTAAACGATGATGATGATGATGTGTATAGTTGGAATCTAGCTTCTGCTTGTTATGTTCTTTGACTTTTCTGTTTGATGTGGTACTGTTGTAGGGTTTCATGATGTCTACAGCTAGTCTATTTGTCATCATTCTATTAAAAGCAAGCCCATTGCTCATCAGGTATCTCCATACTGTATAAATCAAAGGCAAGCCAACAAAATATATTTTACATAGCTGCTAGACAAAAGTTGAATTGTTTATGACCTTTAAAACAGAGAAGCACCATGTTTTCTATTGGAAATTTTAGTAGAAGATACTTGCCCAAGGTGCCATGCAGTGGGATTGAACCGGGAACCATGTGGCTGGTAAGTAAGCTACTTACCACTAATGTTTATCAATTTAAATGGCAACTTTTGTCTATTAGAATTGCTCAGCTACCACCTAAACATACACAGTCTTGAAGCTTGAAAATATCTTTTTTTAAAATTTTTTTGTTATTGCAAAGGTTTTCTCTATTGGAGATGTTGATCTCAGCATTCGGACAGTTTATCACAGCAAAAGATTAATTTTTTTTTAAAGATAGAATATATGACATAGAGAAACGTTGGGTATAAACATCATAAATGAACATGGATCATACTTTGATTAAACTAATCAGGTCTCTAACACTTCTGAAACAGTTTATTGTTACCTTTCAAATACATTTCATGTGAAACAACCTAATACTATCAATTGTATTAAACTATTGCCAGCTGTGATTGGAGGTTATGTTAACATAATTATCATCAAATTTAAATGGAAGCTGCAGTGTTGCTTTGGTTACAACCATCTTATAGTTATATAACCAAAGTTATATAACTATAGCTATAGCATACTCTTGAGAGAGGCTGTACTCTAACTTTGTAGTAATCAGTTATAAATGGAATCTCTATTGTTACTGTAATTATAACCAATTGAAGATAGAGGTTGTATTACTATAATTATAACTATTTTAGGTGGAGCTGTAGTTTTATAATTACAACCAGCTCTAGATGGAGGTTGTGTTATAAATATAATCAGCTGAAGGTTTCTGATGTATTACTATAGTTATAACCAACTGTAGATAAAGTCTGTATTGCTTCAGTGGAAACAACTAGCTATAAATGGAGCCTATATTGTACTTTCCCTTGATTGTAGGCTGTTAGATCATCTGTGCCTCTTTATCATTCCATATATTGGTTACCAATCTTAACCTTTTTTACTGTTATTTTCAATTGTTCGTCTGTTTGTATGTCACTGCATTCAGAAAGCTTTTCCAAGATGACTGCCAAAACAATATGATTACATGCTTAAATAGAAAATATCTTACCAAATCAACTAATGTAGATAGGGCAGAATAGAATTCTTTGTTATTATTATTGTATTAACTTGCTTTGCTTGTAATTTAAGTGTAACAAGAAATGATCACTTGAAATAATTGCAAAGCTCCTTCCTATTTGCTGTTCTTTATTTTACACAGTGTAGTAGTAATTAGCAATTTGGATGCAAGTGCTTAACATATCTTGTTGTCTCCCACATAGTTACTATGGTTGTCATTGTCATCATTGTCCTTAATACAATACAACTACTGTCACCATCTCCACTACTCAACCAGTACATCCAAGTCATGATATGAATTCTAATATCTCATATCAACTCCACGTGAATCTTAACTTTACAAATGTAATCAAACAGTTAGAGTGAACACTAGATTCCACTTATCACTAATACTCAGTAAAATTAGACTGAACTCCGCCTCTGTTACTCAAGAACACATGACTAAACTCTTCTCTACAAACATTAAGAAATAGCAAATTGCATCTTTCTTGTCACTGGCACCTCAAAACCATGGACTATACTCAACTTAGACTCACACCCAAGAACTGTCAATATAAGCAAAGAAGTAGTCCTGATCTACTGGAACCCTATCTTTTATTAACTTCTAAATGACAGGGATGGTGATAGTTTGTCAATGTTTAGCCCCCAGTCAGCTCTGATTGAACAGACTTAACATCAATAAATGTGTCAGCCATGACCATCCTGCTATTTTTTTTTTTTTTTTTTGCAAGCATAATGTATCTGAAACTACATTATAAAAGATGTCTTTCCTTTTTTTAAAAAGAAGATAGAATATGATTTGAAGAAAATTTTGTTAATATTTCTAGCAGAGCATGCAACTATACAGACACACCTTTGTTGGCTCTGTATCTGGTCATGGTTTTCAAATACTTCTCAATACACTCTTTCTGAAGTCAGGACACAGCTGCTGTTTTTGGATGTAATTTTAGGACAGTGGTCTTAAACTACCAAAAAGTGGTGAATAGCTAGTAATAATTTTTCAAATGTCTAAAAATAAACTCATTCCATGACTGTGTTAAGAAGTTTGTTTCACATCTATATGGTTCAATTTCACTACACAACATCTTGAGAAAATTTCTTCGACCATAATTTCAGGTTCACTAGATTGTGATTACAATTTGGGAGACAAAAATTATAGAAGCCCATTGTGAGTATATGTATATGTTTAACTTCTGTAATATACATTGATGAGAAACCAAAATCAAGTGACACATGTTTGCCTGTCTTGCCGTTAGAAATGCAGGGAACCAATGATTTACCTGCTGGAAACTTATAACCAACAATGCTATTGTTCACAAATTGTGCTGATATAAATAAATAAATAAATATTCTGATCATTATTTTTAGAATTCATACATGTAGCAAATAGGAAGGTGTATACATCTCTTGAATTTGCTCAGTTGTCTAATAGGTATTGATTAAACTACTCACCTGTTATGACAGATGTGTCCAACTATCATGGGATAGCTACATTATTGTATGTTAATAGTCAGATTACCAGATAGGGATAATGTAAAATATTATTAGTATGACCCACAAATTGTCATCTTCATGGACATTTGCAACACAGGAACGTTGTTAGTTAAGAAGGAAATTGATAGAAATAGGAATTAGCAGTAGCTGATAAGTTGTAATAATAACTTTTAGTGGAACCTTTAAGCTAGGGAATAATGGAAAAAAATAGTGAAAGGGGTGGGAGAATATACCCATATAAAGGATGCTAGGAATTCACAGAGATGGAATTTAATTTTTATTTTAGTAATTGAAAGAGTATGAGTGATAAACCTCCTATAGAGACATCAGTATATAGATGGTAACTTTCTGACCTTTGTATGGGAGCAAATGAACTTAGGCTTGACACAGTATTGCGCTGGTGACAGATTATAAGCTGACAGTTACCACTATTCTGCTCATACAACCAACCACAACTCACTAAAGAAATAAGAGAGATGAGTGTTTAGATAAAAGGAAGTACATCCAATGTGGATATTACTTCAATCTGTTATATCTTAACAATAGAATCAGAGTTGTTTGGAGAGGACAAATTCAGAGGTAATGAGGACCATTTGTTCTAAATGAGAAAAAAAGACATGAAAACATTACTGAGAGATGTCCCTAAATAAAGAATATGGACTATATATCAAGGGAACTAACAATAAATGTAATCATTTATAATCAGAGTAAAGGAGCTGCAAGTTTTTTAAGGAGTTGTCCATAAATATTTTACTTTTCTCTGATCTTGGAAGAGATATTTTCATGACTGACATGATTTTTTTTTTATTTCTCAAAGCACTATAACACACGTTATGCTTGCACTTGATAGAAATTTTGATGGAAATGTTCCACAAATATACCTTGTGTTGATTGGTAAGTATACATTTAAGAGCAGAGATGTTTATCTTTATCCCAGAGCTGTCTTTTCTGTGGATGGCATTGTTTATTGTTTTAACAACATCATGTCACATTGGGAGATAGTACCTGATGACATTTTGGAGTAGCTGCTGATTATATCTACAATGTCAACTACAGAAGAGTAACATAATTGGCATTTGTAGTTGCATTTTGGGAGTTTAAATGCTTCATTTGTTCATTAGACATTTCAAAGCCATCTCCTACTTTGGAATGGTAAAAGCATAACTTCGAAATGTGATATGATGTAACAGTCACATAGCCAAAGAGGCAACACTTCATGTTAATATTATCTTCCTCCTCAAAATATATGGGAAACATTCCCATGAATAACCCTTTTGTGGTATGAAGTATTTCTCTTCCAAGACTTTGTTGAGTTGAGTCCAGTACTTCTAGGTTCACACAGGTGCTCATAAAGGAGTGTTTCGTGAGGAGTTCACTAGTGATTTGCAGGATGTTATTCATTTCATGTTTGAACACATTGTTGGTGCATTTATTCTTTCTTCTGTTTAGCAGATGCTGTCTGAGTGATAGAATACAAAGGTTATCTGACACTCCTTCCTATTTTCCTTCTGAGATACTTGATGTCAGGATTTTGTGGGTTTCAATGTCTATAGGACAGATTTCCAGTCAATTATTTCAAATTTCGGTATTAGTATTGGTACTACAAATGTACTGTTGAATTGTTGTCTTGTTGTAACAGAAAACTGACTGTTATATCTTTTTTTTTTCTAGTTTAGTATATCCTTTGGTTACTCTTTGTTTGCAGCATCTTCGTATCATATGTTTTCATCATTTCCTAGATATTTGTAACACTCATTGTGTGGAGGAAGGAAGATAGACACACTATTGATACAAAGATTTGGAGTTTGGAGAATGATCTTTAGATCATCCAATAAGTTGTGGGTAACATTAGTGTATGTCATTGTTGCTGACCCTAGGACATAGCCAGTGAATTTTCATATAAAAACAATAGATTTAAGGCCAAAATAAACAGAGGTGCAGACAGACTGTCACCTTGGGATGAAGTAAAACATTAGAGACAATCATTCCATTTTCAGTGACAAAGATTGTAAACCAGGTCTTCATGAGCATATAAGAGGAATATTTGGCAGAGTCCCAATCACCAACTTACTGCATAGGAATCAAACCCAGATAACTTTCTTCAGATTTAAAAATAACAATAAACAGGATGCTATCAAAGATTGATGTCAGCAAGCAACTAATCCACTTAAATCTGAAAAACACATGAAAATTTTGTTTTTTATCAGTAACTACTTGGCCCCAAAAATTACCAGGGACTCACCAGTTGTGACACATTAAATCCCAGTGTTGCAAACAAACATCTAGGATTGTCATTAACAATTTCGTCTTTGGCATCCTTTTCCTTGAAAGACATTAGCTATATAATGCATGTTTGCTTTTTGCTAGTTTGATGGTGTCTAAGCCAAGAACATTACTGCAGGCATTTATGACACTCATCAGCATCTATGGAATGCCATGATGACAATGACAACAACAGTGACCATGACAGCTTAAGCCAGCTAGCTGTTAAAATCTACACCACTCATAGCTACTATCCTTGTTAAAACACAACATCTCACACAAACTACTAAACTTAGATTAAATATCTTCTTCTCTGTTGTTCATTGTAATGACATTTTGTTAATGATAAATAAATATTTTGTTCTAAGAAATTCACACAGACTTCTTGTTCTCCCATCTCTCAGCTCAACCAAAACATATCTTCATTACACTGGTGACAAACAAATCAAAATATAACTATCTTGCAAGTATTTCAATGGCAGTAGCTGAAACACCTAGTTGTGAATTCAATAGCCATGAGTGAGGAATGAAGTCAAATAACTTTTTATAATAAACCATACTGTCACAAAGTTTCTAGTGTTTTCTTACTTCAGATAGCATAACTAACCAAAATCTGTTTGATGCATCCACACACTTCTTTCTTTCCGCCTGCTCTTCAATGGTTATATCATTAGACTGGGAATGGTCTTGGAAGAATTGACTCAGACTGCTTACATAGGCAAGACAGTAGTTTCATTCTTGGCCACAAAGTTTGGTTGTGTCGAGACAAATTAGTTTGGTATTTCAATCTAGCCTTCCATAGTTTTTGAAATATATGCGTATGTGGCTTTCTGTAAACATTCAGTGTTTTGCACCAGTACCCAACTATGAGGTCTCTTCCCAATGCCTTCCTGTTATGTAGCTTTTACACAGCATTAGTGAAAGTTTCAATATCAATTGTATAGGTTTAACTGCTGATGCTAGTGCAACATTCTTGAGTTATTGTGTCTATCTTGCATTCACCAGATTTAAATCCAATCAAAAACCTCTGGAGCATATGCCAATAGTGGCTCCTCTTCTCAGCATAAATTCCACCAGATTTTGGCACATTTCCTTAATTTCATCATCTCTGTATCACACTTAGATAAAAGATTGAATGATTTCTTGTTTCATTTGAGGTCATAGTGTTTTTATGCACTTTTTGCATATACTCCAGAGGTTTTCAATTGGATTTAAGTCTGATGAAAACAGACCAATTAAACAGTGTTAAACTATGTTGATGAAAGGAATCTGCTGAATGCTTGTTGACAGGAACTGGTGTATTATGTTGCTGAAAAATGCCACTACAATTTGGAAACCAGACATTTAATTGTAGCACAACAGTTCAACAAAGCATAAAACACAGTTTCCTTTTCACAGCCACCGCACTTCAGTAGGGTATGAGAGTTTAGTATGGTCCTCATCATTTCTCAGACAGAGTTGATGGAAAATTCGATCAGACAAGGGACTGGACTTCAATTTGTTCACAGTTTTGATAACTAACTGTAGCACATCATTCAACCTACCATTCATATTTTTTGCCACTAAATGCTGCTGGTGTGCCAAGCATTGAACAGTTAGTATCTGGTGGGAAATTTCACATCTTAGGAGAGATGAAAAACCTCTGTCTCCTCCTATCATAGAAGGAGCTCCATCAGATGCATAGGCAAGAATATTACTGAGTGGAATATTATGTTCAAAAAGGAAAGACTTGAGAGTGTGAAAAATAGTTGCACCTCTTGAATCAAGCAGAAATTTCTCTGTGAACAGCATTTCCTCACAAGGTTGAAAGTCTTTGCTGAAATATCGAACTATACCATCATCTAACATTGATTGTCCACAACAGTTGATTCATCCAATTGTATAGAAAATTCGGGATGCTGGAGAATATTAATGAGCTGATATTTGACATTGTTGGCCATTTTATCGATGCTTGAAGAAATTGTGTTATTACTAAATGGGATCTTCATAATGTTATCAGGATTTTCGTGCTTAATGGTTGACAAAACCTCTTTGATAACTGGGCAAAGTAATGTTTCTCCAACTGTGTGAAACTTTCCAGACTTAGCAACAAGCAATGGAATGTTGTACAATGCAATCAACCCATCATTCTCTTGTTTACTAGTTTCCTGGAGTAGTGTGTTGAATGTTTGTATTTACTTTTTGAAAGAAGTGCTCATTTGCAAAAAGTATGATAACGACTTGTCCTTCTCAAAATGCTTTGCATCAAAATGATACTTCACGCGTGAAAGTTTCATTTCTTCATTGGTCAATGTTTGATGGCAAAGAAGGCACATTGGTAACTGACAGTTCTAAGGGAAGGGAATAAATCCAAACGATAAATAATCACCACTGTACTGTCAACAAATTTTCTTGACTGGAGGCATCATTAAAGTGAAAACAAATTTCTACAGATGGTGTCAGAAAGGAAGTATGGTATTCCCAAAGATAAGAAGTCAATAGAGCAGAGTCAGATGACACATTTTTACTGGAGCAAATACAGATCTAGTTCATTTGGCTGTCAGCATTTCAAAAATTAAAGTTTATTGAAAATTTTAAAATTTGGCACATTAATGTACCTTTCCAAGCTAAATTGCTGGAGTTTTTCAACTTCTTCTAGAAAAATGTTTTTAAAAAGTTATAGCGGTTTAAAGTTTGATCATTTTCACCCAGTCAAGAAACAGGATTTCAAAGCTGTCATTTTGTGCATGACTGCACATTTTGTCAACATCCTGAAAATAGCACTTATGTTTTGATATGAAACCACAAAATTGCGCCCGACATATAACCCCTCATAACTTTTTTATTTTTTTGAGTTTTCAGGAAATTTTTGCGAATTTGAATTCTACGCGTGGGACCTCATACGATTATGCAAAAGAAAAAATTGTTGTGGAGTGTGATTTAAGGCGTAGGCCTATTTGGCTGCTATTTTTAGCACGCATGATAACCATCTCAATGACTGCGACAAAAATATTCAATTGATAAACAAGTCCGCGTTTTTAATACTCTTGCAAATAGTCAAATCGATAAAAGTGCATACTTATTCTAGGCATACCTAAATATCAGTAAATGCTGACTAAATTTTCATATTGCCCACTATTTTCTAGAAATTTGCCCACTGCCCACTTTGGGAAGCTGTGCCTTAAAGTCAGGCTGGAGTGGCAATACCAGCAGTATAGATACATATGTAAAATATCACTCATCAGTTGGCTTGTCTAACATACACTGCTCATACGAGAATGAATTTTTGTGATTACTCTTTTACTTTTTTACTTGTTTCTGTCATTTGACTGTGACCATGCTGGAGCACCGCCTTTAGTCAAGCAAATCGACCCCAGGACTTATTCTTTGTAAGTCTAGTACTTATTCTATCCGTCTCTTTTGCTGAATCGCTAAGTTACGGGGACATAAACACCACCAGCATTGGTTGTCAAGCGATGTTGGGGGGACAAACACAGACACACAAACATATACACACACATACATATATATATATATATATATATATATATATATATATATATATATATATATATATATATACATATATATATACGACGGGCTTCCTTCAGTTTCCATCTACCAAATCCACTCACAAGGCTTTGGTTGGCCCGAGGCTATAGTAGAAGATACTTGCTCAAGATGCCACGCAGTGGGACTGAACCAGGAACCATGCGGCTTGTAAGCAAGCTACTTACCACACAGCCACTCCTACACCTATATTGCGTATATTTAACAAAATTTTTATGATACTTTCGTTTATTTACTAATTTAACAAAGTATAATTTATACACTTCACTGAGTGGTCATATACAGTTATTCAGATTACTGTCTAGCATAGATAATTTTCCTCTGGGGTTAGGATAGGCTTATGGAAAATGCAACCTTTGGCCTCCAGGATGCATGGTAGATTTTCAAGACTTATTTTAGGAAAAAAGTAGCATCTTTGATGCCGGAAAATATGGTGCTTTGAGGGATTTTGATTGAAATTTGCTTCATATGATGAAGATCATGTTCATCAGCAGGAGATTGTAGCCACCACAATGTTTATATTAAGTGTTTACAGTTCTTGTACTTTTGCATTGACAAATAATTTGTTTGTGCAACACAACGTTAGTTCATTTCTATGTAGTTTATAATCTTGATGAATTAGCAAGGCATTTTCAAGAGACTATAATTTTGGCTTGTTTCTCTTCACGGTTCATTTTTCTGCTAGTATCATCAAATTAAGTTAAAAATTAGATTTCACTTTGTCATGTGCTAAATATGCTTGTTATCACTTTTAAAAATATTTTTTACATATCATGTGAAATTTACAAAAACAAAAGAAACATATCATTGATTAAAATTTTTTTTCATGCAAACTTGTTGTCATGCCCTATATGTAAAGATTAAAAAACTAAATATTTCAGTACATTATTTACATTTGATGGACATTTGTCCTCATCTTGTTTGTTGTTAACACAACGTTTCGGCTGATATATCCTCCAGCTTTCATCAGGCGTCTTGGGGAAATTTCAAACCCCTGGGTTCTCATTCCTAAGGTATTTTTCGATGTTGTTGTGACCTGAATAATCATCATCATCATCATCATCGTTTAACGTCCGCTTTCCATGCTAGCATGGGTTGGACGATTTGACTGAGGACTGGTGAAACCGGATGGCAACACCAGGCTCCAGTCTGATTTGGCAGAGTTTCCACAGCTGGATGCCCTTCCTAACGCCAACCACTCAGAGAGTGTAGTGGGTGCTTTTACGTGTCACCCGCACGAAAACGGCCACGCTCGAAATGGTGTCTTTTATGTGCCACCCGCACAAGCCAGTCCAGGGGCACTGGCAACGATCTCGCTCGAAAATCCTACAGGAGCCAGTCAGGCGGTACTGGCAACGGCCACGCTCAAAATGGTGCATCTCATGTGCCACCCGCACAAGAACCAGTCCAGGGGCACTGGCAACGATCTTACTTGGCTTGCCGGGTCTTCTCACGCACAGCACATTTCCAAAGGTCTCGGTCAGTAGTCATCGCCTCGGTGAGGCCCAATGTACGAAGGTCTTGCCGCACCACCTCAGCCCAGGTCTTCCTGGGCCTACCTCTTCCACGGGTTCCCTCAACTGTTAGGGTGTGGCACTTTTTCACGCAGCTATCCTCCTCCATTCTCACCACATGTCCATACCAGCGCAATCGTCTCTCTTGCACGCCACAACTGATGTTTCTAATGTTCAGCTTTTCTCTCAAGATACTTACACTCTGACGGGTATTCACATTGACATTACACATCCAACGGAGCATACTGGCTTCATTCCTTGCGAGCTTACGTATGTCCTCAGCAGTTACAGCCCATGTTTCACTGCCATGTAGCATGGTTGTTCGTACACATGCGTCATACAGTCTGCCTTTTACTCTGAGTGAGAGTCCCTTTGTCGCCAGCAGGGGTAAGAGCTCTCTAAACTTTGCCCAGGCTATTCTTATTCTAGCAGCTACACTTTCAGCGCACCCACCCCCACTACTAACTTGGTCGCCCAGATAGCGGAAGCTATCGACTACCTCTAGTTTTTCACCCTGGAATGAGATAGAAGTTGTTTCCTGTTTGTTTACAGTCTTTATTGCACCTGAACATCTGCCACAAACAAAAACTAACTTGCTAGTTAACCTGCCTTTGATGTTGCTGCACCTCTTATGTGTCCATAGCTTGCACCGGGTACATCTTATAGAGTTACTACCTACTCCTTTTCTACATACTGAGCAGGGCCATCTACCTGAAGGGGTTTGTGTTTTATCTACCTTCCTACTTATTAGGATTTTGGTTTTAGCTAGGTTGACTCTAAGGCCTTTCAATTCTAGACCTTGCTTCCACACCTGAAACTTCTCCTCTAGTTTTGATAGTGACTCCGCAATTAGGGCAAGGTCATCAGCATAGAGGAGCTCCCAGGGGCAACCTGTCTTGAACTCCTCTGTGATTGCCTGGAGGACTATGATAAATAAGAGGGGGCTGAGGACGGAACCTTGGTGGACCCCTACCTCTACCCGGAATTCATTGCTGTACTCATTTCCAACCCTCACCTTACTGGCAGCATCTCTGTACATGGCTCGCACAGCTCTCACTAACCATTCTTCTATCCCAAGTTTCCTCATTGACCACTAGATAAGGGATCGGGGGACCCTGTCAAAGGCTTTCTCCATGTCAACGAAAGCCAGGTACAGAGGTTTATCCTTAGCTAGATATTTCTCCTGCAACTGTCTCACTAGAAATAAGGCATCAGTAGTGCTTTTACCTGGCACGAACCCAAACTGCATCTCATCTAAATTGATTCGCTCCCTAATTAGTTGGGCTATGACCCTCTCTGTAACTTTCATAACCTGATCTAACAGCTTGATGCCTCTGTAATTATTTGTATCTAAAGCGTCACCTTTACCTTTGTAGCAGTTGACTATGATGCTGCTACACCAGTCATTGGGTATGACTCCTTCGTGTATCACCTGGTTCGTAATACGGGTGAGTAGGCTATAGCCAACACTGCCAGATATTTTGAGCATTTCTGCAGTGATTCCTGATGGGCCGGGGGCTTTCCCGGTCTTCATACTCTTAATTGCTTTATCTACCCTGGTACTATCAACTCGGATAGCTGGTCCCTCTATTGGGTCGACATACGGCAGGCTCTCTTTCTCCCATTCATTCTCTTTATTAAGCAATCTATCGTAGTGGCATCTCCAGACCTCTTTCTTTGCATCCTCATTTAGTGCAAGCGTACCATCATCCATGCAAACACATTTCTCTCCTACAACATCACTATTCTCTCTCCTACACTGTCTTGCAACACGAAATACCTCGAGTCTTTGGTCCTCACGGCGCAGAACATTGGCAAATCTTTCCTTATCTGCTTCCCCTCTAGCTAAATAAACCTGTCGCCTAGCCTCCCTTCTGGCACATTGGTACAATTCCCTGCTACCACCGTTCTTCCAGTCCTTCCAAGCCTGTTTCTTTTGTCTAATAGCCCTGTCTACCTCCTTGTTCCACCACCACGTTACTCTGGGTCGGGAGGGGACCTTACACCACCCACAAATCTGGTCGGTGGCTTTCAACAGGTTGTCCCGCAGAAATCTCCAATTGTCTTCCACGTTGTATGATGCTATATCCCCTTCTATTTCGTTAAATGCTTCAAGTAACTTGTCTCTAAGTCTCTGTCCGTTTGCAGGGTCTTTAAGCTTCCACACCCTTCTCCTCCAAGCCTGTCTAATTCTGGGCACCCATTTTGCCTTGATCCCAAAGTCGCTAACTACTAATCTATGTTGTGGGGTACTTTCTTCGCCAGGGTAGGTTTTGGCATTTATAAGCCGCCCTCTTTCCCTATTTCTGGCGAGGATGTAGTCGATTTGGCTAGAGTGTCTGCCGGAGCGGTAGGTGACTAGGTGACTGGCAGGTTTCCTGAAGTTGGTATTGCAGACCATAAGATCGGTTGCATCACAGAACTCCAGCAGTCTGGTTCCCTCCTCGTTGCAGGAACCGAAGCCATAGCCTCCATGTATGCCATGGAAGCCTCCAGCACGACGTCCGACATGACCGTTGAAGTCTCCAGTCACAAAGAGAAGGTCCCTGTCACTCGTCATCGAGGTAGTTTGCAAGAGGGTGTCATAGAATTGGTCTTTCAGACCATCTGGTAGCCCTGGTTGAGGTGCATAGGCTGAGATGACAGTAGCTAATCTATGATGAAGCACTAGTCTGATCTTAAGTACTCTGTCACTTACTCTAACGACCTCGATTACCTTATCCACCCATTTCTCCGCTAGAAGTATTCCTACGCCCCCGACCCCATCAGTGTTCCCTGCCCAGAAAATCTTGTACCTGTGTTCTTTGCCTGTGAGGAACCTCGCAGAACCTCCTCTCCATCTTACTTCCTGGATGCAGCACATATCTACGCGTCTCCGTTCAAGCATCTCAACAATTTCACCAGATCTACCTTTCAGCGTGCCGACGTTGAGAGTGCCAATCCTAACAGTATGGGTGTTGGGGGTGTGGGCCTGTAGCCTGGGAAGGGGAAAAGCAGTGTCGTGTACCTGAAAAGAAAACTTGCAATTGGAAGAATTCATAAGCAAAACAGTACCTACAACCTGCAAACATTACTCAAACTTAATGCGCTACCCAAAGGTAGGGGAGAGGATGGCCAAGGCCACTAGATGGGTTCCGGGAGACAGCCGAGGATGACAGGATGACAGAGGAATGAACTTCCCGTAGAGGGGGTGGGAGGGCGTGTTACCGTCAGCGAGTAGATAGGGCTCTTAATTGTAGATTTTAAATATTTGAGAGACAACAATGCATAAATCGTAATTTTTAAAGGAGCAATGAATTCTAGGTGAATAGAATATAACGTAGCATGAATTTAGGAAGCTTAGAAAATGAATAAGTATGAATTTAAGACAACAACTGAATTCAATTGAATTTCATGGAGAGAAACAAGATAAATAATAGAGGGCAAACTAAAGCGCGAAGGTATGAGATGTTTGAGGCCGTAAATAAATAAAAATCTCTATCTTATCTGCATCTTGGAGACTTCGTCGTAGTATGTCAGCGGAGAGAAGGGATTGAGATAATTTAGAATGGATTTCTCATTTATATATAGCCAGAACCTGAAGACCTTAAGGAAAAACTACGAGAGAGAGAGAGAGAGAGAGGATGGAGGGGTAGACAGAGGCATGGCGGGAGAAAAGATCATCATCATCATCATCATATATATATATATATATTAATAATAATAATAATAATAATAATAATAATACAATTACTGGCCAATATCCTGTTTGCCACTTATGTGGAAGTTATTGACTGGAATACTCACAGAGTCAATGTATGAACATCAGGAAAAAAATGGAGTCCTGCCACATGAGCAGAAGGGTTGCAAGCGTAAGTGCAGAGGTGCCAAGGATCAACTCCTGATAGACAAAACTGTAGAGACTGCAAGAAGAGGAAAAGTAAACTTAGCCATGTCATGGATCAACTATCATGGATCCCACATTCTTGGATTATGAACCTATTTGGTATTGCATTGAACGTTGAGCGATTGCTTGGAAAAAGTATGGTGAATTGGAGAACGGACCTGACAGCATATGGAAGAAGTTTAGGGATAGTAGAAATTAGGAGGGGCATCTTCCAAGGGGACTGCCTGTTCCCACTGATCTTTGTACTGTGCCTGATACCACTAACACTGATTCTGAGGAAAGCAAAAGCTGGGTATATTTTCAAAAGCCGCCAGCAAAAAGTCAACCATTTGTTATTCATGGATGACCTCAAATTTTATGATAAAGATGAAGCCCAAGTCAGTTCCCTCGTTGATATAGTGTATACCTTCAGTGCTGATATCAGAATGGAGTTTGGACTGAGAAAGTGTGGTGGGTTAGTATTGAAGAGAGACAAAATCAAATGTATAGATGTGCTAACAATACCATTGGGGGAGGTTATGAAGCAGATAGAAGAGACGGGCTACAAGTACTTGGAGATTGTGGAAATGGAGAGATTGATGGAGAATGAAATGACAGAAAAATTTAAGGTGGAGCACTTATGCAGACTGAGACTGATCCTTAAGTCGAAATTAAATGGATGGAATAAGATCGAAGCTATCAACACCTGGGCGGTTTCACTCCTTAGATATGGAGCAGGGGTAATCGTATAGACAGTAGATGAACTAAACAGCTTAGACAGAAAGTTGCTAACTAGACATGGGTCACTCCACCCAAAAAGTGACACAGACAGACTGTATGTACCAAGAAAAAGAGGGGGAAGAGGACTTATTGGATGCAAACACAGCATTAGAGCAGAAGAAAATAACATAGCATAGTATGTAAAAAAAATGTCATAGAACCACTATTATTAGAAGTAAGAAGGTCAGGCTTGTGTAGGATGAAAGATTGCAAAGATAAAGCACTGTACAAGAAATTGAAAACAAATGAAACAGAAAATAGGTGGGTAAAGAAAAGAATGCATGGTCAATTTCATAGGGATGTTGAAGATAAGACAGACAAAGAAAAAAGATGGCTGTGGATGACTAAAAGTGATTTAAAACTGGAAACAGAGGCTCTAATCTGTGCTGCCCAAGAGCAAGCACTAAGATCAAACTACATAAAATACAGAATAGACAACATAGCAGAAAGTGATAAGTGCAGAATCTGTGGACAAAACGGTGAAACTGTATGGCATATTACCAGCCAATGTGTGCCACTAGCCCAGAAGGAATATAAGAGATGCCACAACAATATAGCCAGGCTTGTCCATTGGACACTCAGCAATAAGTATGGACTTGACAGAGCAAAAAATTGGTACAACCACAAACCTGAAGGCATCATCGAAAATAGAAATGCAAAGATCCTATGGGATTTTATGATTCAGTGTGACCATGAGATAGAGAATAGGAAACCGGACATAGTCTTAATTGAGAAAGAAAACAAACTATGATGAATAATAGATATAGTATACCCAGCTGACAACAAGGTATGCAATAAGGAAGAAAGAAAAGTCAAAAGATTTGACAGGTTAGCTTGGGAAGTTAAGCAGTTGTGGTCAATGAAAAAGCAGCAGTACCAATAATCGTCAGAGCCCTGGGAACAGTGAGCAAAAATCTTGAGAAGTACATGGAACAAACAGGGGCTGCAATAAGGATGGAGCACTTGCAGAAAACAGCACTGCTTGGAACCGCTCGAATACTCTGGAAGGTGCTTGAAAAATAAGAGGTGTTACCTTAGTTCACTGGTAGTGAACAGCTGACACTGCAGTACATCTCCAGCATTAGAAGCTGTGCAAAAGCAATGATAATAATAATAATAATAATAACATTGAAAAATACCTTAGGAATGAGAACCCAGGTTCGAAATTTCCCCAAGACACCTGATGAATTCTTGCAGGGTATATCAGCCGAAATGTTGTGTTAACAACAAACAAGATAAGGATAAATATGTACATAATTCCTCATCACTTAAATATAGAACTAAATATTTCAGGTTTGAAAGTACTCTTCAGTTTTTCTATTTTTGGTTTTATTCATTTTTTTTTTTTTTCAAAATCTATAACCGTTCTCCAACAGAAGCCATCCATAGATATATGGGATCTTTCTGATTTAGTGGACACCATTCGTTTTCTAACAAAACACCTCCAAACTTTGGACACTGGTAGAATGTGTCATATAAAACATCTTTTTCTCTTAGCCTTGTTAAGAAAAGTTTCTATATTCCAAGTTATTTCATGTTAAAAGTTGTCATATTTCAGTAATTTCATCCAATCACTGACGTCTATTCAGTTGAATACAGTTACTGCTGTTCTTTGTCAACAATAATTTGTGGCGGTGTATATATCGTTACTCCCTGTTAATTATGACATATTTCATCTGCTTTTTTGGTTTGTTTTCTTTTAAAGCAGACAAAATTAAAGAAAAATGGTAATTTATACGTCTAGCTGCCATCACAATAAATAGGAAAGCTTTATACACAAAACGCATATATTGTTCAAATAATAAATTACGCTGTGTGTATCTATGTTTGTATTTATGTATGTTTGAAGATAATCTCGTTTCAAACCACTCGGTGAAAACTTGTTCAAAAATTTCTCGGTAATTTTCTATGTAGTGTACTCAGTAACACATTTTCTAAATGATGGTAGGGTTTGATTTGAGGAAGATTTGGCTGCTATTTCTAGGAAATGAAGCAACTGTTTGGAAGCTCTTTCTTTCAACTATTTTGTTGGCTTGATTCCCTGGTAATTTTTCAGATTAACACCCGCACAATCTTCACTAGGGTGTTAGGGTCAGGGTTAGGGTTTTAGGGTTAGGGTAAGTGTTTAGGGTTACGGTTAGGGATGGAATTCCCTAATCCAAACCCTAAAACCCTAACACCCTAACCCTAACCCTAACACCCTAGTGAAGATCGTGCGGGTGTTCATAAGAGAATTAAAATTATAATTACCAAAACAGTAGTAACTGTATTCAGCTGAATAGACGTCAGTGATTGGTTGAAATTACCGAAATACGACAATTTTTAACATAAAATAACTTCGAATATAAAAATTTTTCTGTTCTATAATGACAAAATATGGATCTTTCTGATTTGGTGGGCGCCACTTTTTATTTATGTTTTATTTAGTGTGTTTTCTACTGAAACACTTTTAAACTTTGTATACTTGTATATTTTGTCTCATAGAACAGAGAAAAATTTTCATATTCGAAGTTATTTTGTGTTAAGAGTTGTCGTATTTCGGTAATTTGAACCAATCACTGACGTCTATTGAGGTGAAAACAATTACTGCTGTGGAATGTAAACAACACGCTCTAGCGGTGTAATGGGATCTTTCCCCTTGAATAAAATTAGTGCCGTTGTTTGTCAACAACTATCGGCGGTACTGTTATTTATGACATCATTCGTGCGTTTGTACTGGTTTTAGCTTTAGGGTCTTAAGGTTAGGGTTCAGGTTAGAGTTTTAGGGTTAGAGTTAGGGTTAGGGTCAGGGTTATGTGTAGTTTTGCCAAACCCTAACCCTAACTTTAAAACCCGAACCCTTAACCCTAAAGCTAAAACCAGTACAAACGCACGAACAATGTCATAAATAACAGTACCGCTGATAGTTGTTGTTGACAAACAACGGCACTAATTTTATTCAAGGGAAAAAATCCCATTACACAGCTAGAACGTGTTGCTTACATTCCACAGCAGTAATTGTTTTCACCTCAATTGACGTCAGTGATTGGTTGAAATTACCGAAATACGACAATTTTAACACGAAATAACTTTAAAAAGATAAAATTTTCTCAATAACACTAAGAGTAAAAGATGTTTCCTATGACACAACACGAAATAATTTTAAAAAGATAAAATTTCTTAATAACACTAAGAATAAAAGATGTTTTATATGACACATTCTACCAGTGTCCCAAGTTTGAAAGTGTTTCGTTAAGAAAACAAGTGGCGCCCGCCAAATCAGAAAGATCCCAAAATGAAAGAGAGAGAGAGAGAGAGAGAGATGGGAACGAGAGGGGTTGTTGTTTACTATACTCTTCTCTTGTTGCTGACAGAACTGATATAGCTCATGTTATAGCTATGAAGAAGACTGAAAAAGGAAAACAAACAACAATTATTAAACCTTCGATAGCTGAGACAGTTGACACCTCTTACAAACTTTTTTTGCAATTAGGCAGTTAAAGAAGGAGGATTTTGTACCAAAATATCCAGCTTTCAACACAACATTATTAATAATGTTGTGTGGAAGGTAAAGAAAGCCGAGGTATTTTGTCTGCAATTCAACCATTTCTGAGTTAACTATATTCTACTGATGAGGTCTAATACATTTTAACATGCCTATAGTTGTACCTTGCCTGCAAACAAAATCCAGACTTTTCTCAAAATATGTAAATTTACATAGAGATTATTTTAAGGTTTGAAATTACCTCTCTTTCTTTTCAGTTGCTGAGACATGCTGTTAGATTTTTGTATTCTTTCTCCAACTACAAAGGACATCTTAGTTAAATAAAAAAAAAAATTTTTTCTTATGGTATCTACTCCACCAGCGCCCATTTATTTTCCTTTGATCATTTTATTTTTTGAAACATTTTGACTGAGATACAGTTAAGTACTTATCAGTGACTAAATTGTTGTTATGGTGAAATACTTTGACACTTAATGATATAAACTATTACCACAAAATATGCACAAAACAAGTGACAATAACAGCCTCTATGTTTTAAATAGATATTGTGTGACCTATCATAAGATTGATATATATATTCTCTGATCAAGATACTTGCTAAACAGACGAGGAATGAAACGAATAATGCATATGCCTCACTGCACTCACACATATACAATCTCTAAAGGCACACACACACACACTTCAAAGGGAGAATTTAAATAATTAAAAGCCAAAAAGTACATGATACATACATACAAACATCCTTCCAGAAATACGTCTGAACGTACGAACATACATACAAATAAAGAAAAACGTTGGCAATAGTAAATATCTATTTCAGATACTGCAAGAAGCTTACAAATAAGTCTCGCAAATTATATCATATGATATCATATCAAAATTTAATATTCAATTTCCTTTTTGTTTTGTTATCCTGCTTTAAGAAGGCTTTACTTTCACTGATATTGAAAAGGTGAAAACAAGCAATGTTAATTCTCTAAATGAAGTATTAACAGTAACTGCACGATAAAGTGTCCTGGCAAACAGGACACAGTCGTGTGTCGATAAGCCAGCTGGAGGAGATGTCCTCCTGGGGCTAAAAGCAACAGTAACATCCACCCCTAGGGGTCAGCCACACTTAAGTGGCAATATACTACACTTTATCGTGCAGTTACTGTTAATACTTCATTTAGAGAATTAACATTGCTTGTTTTCACCTTTTCAATATCAGTGAAGAATTTCACTGGAAAAGAAGATATAAGTTTGCCAGGTTTTTGTCTCTCTCACCAAGGTCATCAGCTGTCGAACGCCGACGAAGGGAAATAACCCTGAAATGCGGATACGTTCGTGCTGCAGATCGAGGTGAGAGGGATAACTTCCCTTGGCAAACAGGACACAGTCGTGTGTCGATAAGCCAGCTGGAGGAGATGTCCTCCTGGGGCTAAAAGCAACAGTAACATCCACCCCTAGGGGTCAGCCACACTTAAGTGGCAATATACTACACTATATATATATATATACATACATATGTATATACACACATACATTCAAATACATACATGTGTGTGAATGCGTTTAAATTATTGAGCCACAATAACAACTATTATTACTAACTGCCAGTATTTATACTTCACTATCGCAGATATAACAATCATGGTTAGTTCTACAAAATCTAGATGTTATTTGAATGAAAGGTTTGAGTTATTGCTGAAATGTAATTGTTTCAAAAAATCCTTTGAATGGTGTTTTAATGGTTTTGCAGCCTGTTCAATCATCCACATTGAGATGTTGATCTCTTGGCTCTTGTGCAGGGTGTTTAGTTTCACTGCTGTTTTGTTTATATGCTGTCATTTTCAATTTTAACTTTCACGCAGTTCATAATGTGCATTATCACAGTAGCTTTATCTACTTTTCTGAGAGAAATACTTTGGAAAAAATTTCAGAATATCTTTTTATGATCAAAGGATAGATTATTATCCCCTTAAGAACAAAGAATCAAACAATATAAACCATACTTTTATATATATCATTCCTATATTTCTCACACATGCATGGAACATTTGTTAAAACTGATAAATCTTGCTTTGTTAATGTTACCAAAATATCTAGGTATCAATTTAAAACTTGTGACTGAATTTCAATGACAAGCCTACAGGTTCTAGAGTGGCTGTTATTTCTATCTTGAAAATAATAATAAAAATAGAAAGAATTAATGAATTCTCATCTCTGTCACATTGTTAAATAATTATGCATGCCTAGATTATTTCTGGACTGGATATAAGTAATTCTTTGTTAGCGTCTGTTGGCCAAAGATCAATAAACTATTCCACATTCAGAATGCTACACTCTATCTTGTATTGAACATGCATAGTTGTGAAACTTTCACATATTTCTGCTTAAAACATCTATCAGTAATATAAACAAATCTTACATGACACTATTTCGAAATTCCTTCATATTAAGTTGCTTCTAATGTAATACACTTTTGTTCTCTAATCATAAATTCTTCACAATACTGAAGGATTGCATTCCTAAAAACTCTGCAGTAAAGTAGCATTCCTTAATGCAAAATCTATTTTCCCATTGATTTCCATGTTATAAATTAAGATGTATTCCTATAGAATTTTTTTAGAAAAATTGGAATATGACCACTTTTTTACACATACACACACACAAAAGCTGTTTTTAAACTTATTCAGGATTAGATAACAATAAACTTTTAGTACTCGAATGATCCTTGTTTTTGTTAGCACATTATATCTAGTCTACCCATTGATCCATACACTAAAGAATTGTTCTGTATCAAGCAATATATCAGGTCTAAGTAAGTGTCTGGGCAGTAATGGACTAACCTTTTTAAATCATTATGTTTAATGTCCAACATAATCTCTTTACAACTCCTTTTCAAAGTATGACTTTCACTTCCACTGATGGCTTCTTTCCAGTCATCTTGAATAGGGATAATGCACTATGCTGTATGTACTGCATATTTTTAAAAGTTAAGTCCAACAGCTATAGTGGTAAACAAGAAATTTATGCTGCTGCAGTGATAGTGGAGAAAATCTCACAGAAACAATTATAAGGAGGTAATCCACACAAAATATATTTTATGCCTAAAAAAGAATTTTATGTATTTTCATATAATATATATATATATATATATATATATATACATATATATATATATTATATGAAAATACATAAAATTCTTTTATATATATCTATATATATGTAGTGAAACTACCTATCGCCATTATATACAAACAAACCATCTTCCCCACTGTTATAAATATATTCAAGTCCGGGCGTAGTAGAGAGCAGCCTACTGTATCCATCACGTGACTGATTATTATTTGAAGCAGCAACTGCCTCGTACCGTTCCCGCCAGAACGCAAATCGACCAATCGCAGCCCCTAATAAGGTCACGTAAGAGTGTTCTGCTAATGCTTTCCTGGAGCCCCTATTTTCTTATAAATAGCCTAAATTATCCCCGCCAAATCGTTGCGCCCCAGATCGCCTAGATCTGGCCGTCGGCCACACACGCGTAACACAGCAGCAACCAGTTTCCAGCGACGACATCAACACCAACAGCTAACCAAACTACAAGCATCGCCACCGACGTCGCCAGCAGCAACACGACACTACGACTACCAGCATCGTCCTCGCCAGCGTCAACATGACTCTACACGTACACAAGCTACCAACAGCTAACCAAACTACCGCAGAACTTCTCTCTTCGATTCTGTTTGTGTGATTCATCTTCACCATGATAAATAATAGACTAGAGCCCAGCCTGCGAAGAAAAGCTGTACTCAAGAACCCAGCTTGGCATGGAAGCCCTAACATCACAACTAGCGATCGCTCTGCCCCACACGCCTTAAATTCTTGCATACAGACACTTACCACTGTGTACTCTAAGAACTGGTATATTAAATCCTTATACGTGTTACTGACTCTATTTCAATACTGTGTATCTCTCGTACCCACATACATGTATCACTTACACACTCTTTTCTTTACATGATGGCCTGTCTTTTATTGTGTTTCATTATGTTGCATTCACTCACACACAGACATACAATTTAATGCTACAATAAATCTTACTGTTATTCATCTCTATCAGTTGTGTCCTATCTTGTATCTTACTGGCATTTACGAATTCTCTATGTTATCGAAGTATAACATATATATATATCATTTGAGATATTTTGTGTTCAACCGTGTGACGCGTTTAATAAAGGAGCCCTGTTTTTACATTCATCACCATTTCTCCTTTTGGGTTCGCACAGTCGTTCTTACATATATATATATATATATATATATATATATATATATATATATATATATTAGGCACATGGCTCAGTGGCTAGAGTGTCGAGCTTACGATCATGAGGTTGTGAGTTTGAATCCCGGACTGGGCTGCGTGTTGTGTTCTTGAGCAAGACACTTTATTTCACATTGCTCCAGTTCACTCAGCTGTAGAAATGAGTTGCGATGTCACAGGTGCCAAGCAGTATCGGCTTTTCTCTTTCCCTTGGATAACACTGGTGGTGTGGAGAGGGGAGGCCGGTATGCATGGGCGACTGCTGGTCTTCCATAAACAACCTTGCCCGGACTTGTGCCTGGGAGGATAACTTTCTAGGTCCAATCCTATGGTCAGTCATGACCAAAGGAGGTCTCAGCAGGCATGCCAAAAACTGACATATTTTCAAGTAGACAGTAGTTGAAGTGGATCCATGTAAAGTATGAGGGACTTTATCTCAGAAGCTTAATAGACCTTGGTCCACTGTACAAGATCATCTCAAACAGACTGGGAATGGGGAGACTTCTTGAGTTGTCCACTAAGAATATAGTATTAAATTCAATAATTTGCTCATCAAAATTGAACTGAAAATTCAGTTCCAACATTCAAACAAAATATACACTCAAAGAAGATTTTGCTGTTTCATGGAATATAATTGATATTGATATTGTTCCCTTTGAATTATTGGAACAAGGGAAAAGTATCACCACAAAACTTTATAGTCAACCACTTGAACATATCAATCAAATTTTGCTGCAAAAACAACCAGCTTCAGTCAATAGAAAGGAAGTCATCTTGCGACATAATAATGCCTGATCACATTCAGCAAAGATAAGCCAAGGACTCGGAATCTCTATCTCCCACTCC
The DNA here is from genome assembly GCF_046866305.1 of Octopus bimaculoides. Classification (NCBI taxonomy): domain Eukaryota; kingdom Metazoa; phylum Mollusca; class Cephalopoda; order Octopoda; family Octopodidae; genus Octopus; species Octopus bimaculoides. The sequence continues at coordinate 79,986,654 of NC_142930.1, read as the reverse complement.
CTGCTCACCAGACTTAGTACCATCAGATTTTCCTTTATTCAGGGAAAAAAAAACATTCGGAATTAGGGACAATATTGAAACAGCACTGCACACATTTTTCTCTTCTAATGAACCTGATTATTTTTGCTCAAATAATCAGGAAACTAGTTTTGAGGTAGGAAAATGTTATTGTTAATAGTAACAATTATATTTTGAATGAATAAATATTTTTATGATATGTTTTATGCTGATTTGAACTCATTACAAGAAATGTGACATTATTTTCAGTACCCTTAATATATATATATACAATTATATAAATAGCTCCATAAACATTCAAATGCTCATAGAGAGTATCTTTTGTTTTTTCTTCTTTCAGTCATTGGTGCTAGGGTACCACCTTGAAGGGTTTAATTGAACAAATCAACTCCAATACTTTTTTAAAGTCTGGCACTTACTCTATTGGTCTCTTTTGCCAAACTGCAAAGAGATGTAAAGAAACCAACACTGGTTGTTAAGTAGTGGTGGGAGACAAACACAAACACCCACCACCCACCCACCCACATCACATATTATATATAATCATAATTACAATGAGAGTTAATCTAAATGAAATACAGTTTGGTTTTGTGTCATGGAGAACCACTACTGATGCCCTCTTCATAGATCAGCAACTGCAAGAGAAACATTTAGCAAAAAGCAAACCACTGTACTTAGCATTTATCAACCTAGAGAAAGCCTTTGACAGGTTGCCTCACTCACTCTTTTGGTGGTTGCTGCAGAAGCTAAGAGTAGATAAATGGCTAGTGAGAGCTGTTTGAACCATGTTCAGAGATGCTGTTAGCAAAGTAAGAGTTAACAATGAGTACAGCACCGATGGCAACAATAACACCTCCAAGCCTGGAGCGAACCAAAGACACACCAATAATGTGAACATGACCAATACCCAAGCCTGGAAATACATCAGGTCAGCCGGGGCAGCCTTCAAGCACGCCTGTACAACCACAGGTCCTTGTTCAGGATTCTAGAAAGATGATTCCTTACATCCATGGCCAGCCACATGTGGCACCTCACAGATGAAGGGACCCCACATGATATCAAGTAAAAGATCCTAGAGCTGCCGGGACCCTACATTAATGGGAGCAAATGCAGCAAGCTTTGTATTGCTGCATGAGCAAGGATGCTCAAAGATTTCCTGAAGCCTGGACCACTGAATACTAACCAAGAGATTTACATTCCTAGCATCCATTTCAAACGCTATGTGCTGCAAGCATAGGATTCCCCATTCTCCGAGTAGACCTGGAAGGGTCCTTACAATCTAGAAGCAGCCCAAGTGATAAATCCCTATTCCCCCTCTTTCAGCCCAGAAAAAACTGGGCTAAGGGAGATAACCCACACTCATTGACTCCAAACTTTTTATTCTTTGATGACTACTGACCAAATGACTGTAACAGATTCCTGCCTCTCAGAGGTAAAGAGTTATGTTTGTCTTCAGTTTTAGAGTCTGAAGAGTTGTTCAGGTCTCTGCAGATGCGAAACCACTGGTCACTCTATGACCAGACAATAGCTTGACCACTTACAAATATATATATAATTCTGACAAGACAAAAAACTTATATGCGGTTGATAAGGACGTTTACAAGCATCTAATTTCGAATAGCATCACAGATACAAAAAAGATAACACAAATTTATGCAAAGAGGTGAATTTGGAGGCAAGAAGAATAGCTAACAATCTTAAGATTAACGATAGAATAGAATACCTTTCCCCACGACCTGCTTTTATTACCCTAAAAGACCATAAAGCCAATTTTAATAGAAACTCCAAATGTAGATTGATTAATCCTGCAAAAACCGAAATAGGGATTATTAGCAAATATATTTTAGATCGCATTTTAACTAAGTTAGATAGTGGTTTAAATTTACGGATTTGGAAAAATAATAAGTCAGTAATAGATTGGTTTAAAGGGATTAGCCATAAGCATAGTTGCAAATTTACGCAGTTCGATATTGTTGATTTTTACCCATCAATATCCAGACCTTTGCTCCTGAAAGCATTAGAATTCGTCAAGCAGTATGTCAACATCGATAGCTCGAAAATAGATATCATCATACATGCAAGAAAATCACTTCTTTTTTATGAGGAATCTACCCGGATTAAAAAGAGTGAGGATTCTCTTTTCAATGTACCAATGAGGGCATACGACGGGGCTGAGTTATGTACGCTTATAGGAGCTTACATTTTGCACAATCTGAAGCTAGAATTCCCATTTATAGACGCAGGATTGTATAGGGATGACAGCCTTATAGTCACCCATATTTTTAAACGGCCACCAAGGGATAGGCTTGCAGATTACAATAGATACTAACCTCAAAAAAGTAGATTTCTTAGATGTAAATTTACACTTGAATTCAGATATATTCAAACCTTACCGTAAGCCTAATGATAAACTATCTTATATTAGCAAAGAATCCAACCATCCACCAGTTATTCTTAGAAACTTAGTTAGTAACGTAGGTAGGCGAATATCGTAAATTTCTACGGATGAGGCAACATTCCAAAATGCAGCACCTTATTATAATAGTGGATTCTCTGAGAGGATACAGTTTAATGCTAACAACAACATAACACGTAGAACTAGGACTAGGAAAGTTTTGTGGTTCAACCCAGCTTTCAATATGGCCTTAAAAACTAATATAGGTAAGGAATTTTTTAAATTAGTCTCTAGACACTTTCAACCTGACCATAAGTTTTATAGAATATTCAAAAGAAGAATGCTTAAGATCAGCTATTCTTGCTGCAAAAACTTCGCCTCCTTTTCTTTTCGTGGAGGGACCCGTCTCCCCCACTAATGGGGGGGCGGGGCGGAGGGCACCTTTTCTTTTTCTTTTGCTCCAGGGCCTTACCTCGGCCCTCGGGGCAGTTCTTTTTGATGTGGCCAGGTTCCAGGCACAGGTGACACTTGGGGGGACGACCCTCAATTATCACAGAGTACCTGGCCCTGGCCATCTTCAGGAAATCAGGGAAGCACATGTCCTCTACGGCCACTGGAGTCCACAAGGTCAATGTCGCCTTGGCACCCTCCCAGTTGACTGCAAGTGACATGTGCACATTAAGGAGCCTGGGTCCACTCACCCCACAAGCCCTGCCGGATGGTATCAGTGTTCCTCTCAACCTTAGCACCTGGGGGGTAGTCCATGAACTCAGGCTCTAATTGTTCTCCTTCCGCAGTAAGAGGGGAGGAACAAAATTTCCTCCCTCTGCAGAGGCTGACTGGCCGCATTAGCAGATTTCTCAGGGGAGTCGAACAACAACCACACCGTTGCGAACTTGACCCACCTCGAGACAAAAAATTTCTTCACTGGCAAACAAATTGCCAGCTCTCTCTCAACAATCTCTTTGTTGAGGAGGGCAATGGTATTGCGTGACCTACAATAGGTCCGCAAGACCACTGTCCTCCTCTCAGTCTCTTTCAACCCCTGCCTGGGTGGGCACAGTTCCAAAAAACACAGTTCACAAAGATAGAAAAAAAGAACAAAAGGAGAGACAGAATAGATAGAAAAGAAAAAGAAAAAAAGAAAGAGAAAAAATGGGATAGTCCAAAACAAAAGAAAATCACAGACACGGAATTCTAGGCTCCTCAATCAGGTACTCCACAAAAGGTACTCCAGTAAAATTCCAGACTCTTCAATGAGGTACTCCTACACAATTTTTCGGCTAGATGCCAAACAAAAATCTTCACTGCTGTAGTGGAGCAAACCTCCTACCACAGACAACGGACACACAATTTTGTTCGTAAAACGAACACACAGAGTTTTCGGCTAAAGTGCCGAACAAAAGATTTTACCGCTGTGGTGAAATGAAACCATCCACCACAGACAGCAAACACACTAATTGTTCGTAACCACAAACAAAAAATCCGACAGAGCAAGCAAAAACGTCACAAAGCTGAACAGCAATCTGCTAAAAAAAAATTAACAGGCAACAAATTACTGCCCAGCTGAATAACAAAATTGACCTACTCCGGCGAACTTTTAAATTTTTTTTTTTTTTCCCCAAAAAATCTCAAATGTGGCGGCACGTCCACCAACATGAGAAACACATTTTGCTCGCTGAGCGAGCAACAACTTCAATCACCGTAGGCAGGCGAAATTGCCCAGAGCTAGGCGAAATTTACTGAAAAAATAAAACACAATAAATTACACCCAGCTCGAAAAAACAATTCCACCTATCTCGGTCGACTTCACAAATTTTCAATTTTGGACAGCGTCAAACGACACACGTCCACACTATTCTTCAGGTTCACAGGAAGTGGCCAACATGCAAGACCGGAAGTCAAGGTAAGCTAGCTACTTTATTTCATTAATTGGCCATATAGGCTTTACATAGAATGGTCGTAGCTAGGGCTGGACAAAGACAAATGTAGAATGAAAGGATGATACATATGAAAAATGAGAGAGGCGCCGACGCCCACAGATCAGCAACCCCTCGAGTACATTTGTTCAAATTAAATAAGCATATTTATAATCACAATACAAAACAATTCAGTTCATATGCCTTGCAAGCAGGCCTTCCGCCGCATACAGGCAACTTTCCATATTCAATTTAGCGTCAGTACTGAAGCAAATATATGCGAGGCTACTACAGGCGGCCGCCACCCCAGCACGGGTGCTACTGGTTATTACTGCTGCGGCCACCTGCTGTGCCACCTTGAACTACTTTCGCAGGCCGAAACGTATCTATCTACGTACTCGTAGTTCAAGTGCTTCTCAACCTCCCTGAAGTACAGGAGGACACACTCTTCCTCCTCCTCAGAGGGGGGATCTCACCTTGTCCTGCCAGCGGCACAATTCCCGCTGACAGGGTCTCCCTCTCTGATGGCACACTTCCCTCCGGAGGGGTCACTGGTTCGGTCCGCGGCACATAAACGTCCGCCGGCCGCTTCCCACCTCTCTTCCTTCTCCTTTTCTTTTTAGAGGTTTCGGGGGTTAGGGCCTCCTTCGGCACACTTGAGGGGATCTTCACCTCCCCCTCAACCTCTGTTTCAACTGGTGAGCAACAATGGTTGCTCACCAGTTTCTTTTTCTTTTCGTGGAGGCACCCGCCTCCACGACTTTCTCCGTCTCCCCTTCCAATGGGGGGGGGGGGGCAACGGGCACTTTTTCCTGCTCCAGGGCCTTATTACGGCCCTGGGGGCAGTTCTTCTTAATGTGGCCAGCTTCTAGGCACATATGGCACCTCGGTTGCCAACCCTCAATAATAACCGGATACCTGGCCCCGGCCATCTTCAAAAAGTCAGGAAAGTACACATCTCCTACAGGTCAATGTCGCCTTGGCGCCCTGCCAGTTGACCGCAGGTGACATGTGCACATTAAGGAGCCTAGGTTCACTGTCCCCCAAGCCCTGCCGGATGGTATCAGCGATCCACTCGGCCTTGGCACCCGGGGGTAGTCCATGAACCCAGGCTCTAATTGTTCTTCTTCTGCAGTAAGAGGGGAGGAACAAAATTTCCTCCCCCTGCAGAGTCTGACTGGCCGCATTAGCAGCTTCCTCAGGGGAGTCGAACAACAACCACACTGTTGCGTATTTGACCCCGCTGAAGATGAAAAATTTCTTTGCTGGCAAACAAATTGCCAACTCTCTTTCAATAACCTCTTTGTTGAAGAGGGCAATGGCATTACATGACCTACAATAGGTCTGCATGACCACTGTCCTCTTCTCCATTTCTTTCAACCACTGCTTGGGTGGGCACAGTTCCCACTCCAAGACAGTGTTATTCTTTTTTACCATGCCTTCAAAAAAAGTTCAAAATGTTCCTCAAAAAATCCAACGAAAAAGTTCAACAAAAAAGTTCACAGAAAAAAAAAATAAATAAATAAATAAATACAAAATGAACAGAAAGACAGAGCAGAGAAAAGAAGGAAGGAAGACAGTTCAAGACACAGCAACACAATTCTGGCCACTCGGTAATCCTAGCCCACAGGTACTCCGATAAGGTATTCCAGTAAAGGCAATCCAGGGTCACAGCAACAGGAACACAGAGAAATCCTTCACAAATTGTTAGAATTTTTTTTTCAAGATTTTCAGAGGCGAGATATGCCCACAAAAACAACAGTTCTCGCAATTAAGTGAGACACAAAAAGTTTTTCACAAAAATTCTCAGTCCACCGTCATGGTGAGTCGAACACGCCTACCAATAACAACGAACGAGAAACACAATTTGCTCACTAAAAATGAACAACAACTACAGTCGCCGTGGCAGAAGAAATTGCCCAGAGCTAGGCTAAATTTACTGAAACAAATGAAACACAATAAATCATACCTAGCTCAAAAAAACAATTCCATCTACCTCGGCCGACTTCACAAATTTTCAATTTTGGACAGCGTCAAACGACACACATCCACACCGTTCTTCAGGTTCATAGGAAGTGGCCAACACGCAAGACTGGAAGTCAAGGTAAGCTAGCTACTTACCACACAGCCACTCCTACGCCTATACTGTTGTAGAATTTTAATTTTTTATTGCAGCGTAAATTTTATTTTAATTTTAATGTGTTAATTGAGCGATAATTTGAATATAATTATTTACAATATGTATTTTGAGCCCACTTTTCAATTTAAGGTTTTCTTCCTAATGCCAATCACTTTTCAGAGTATGCTGGATACTTTTTACATGCCACCAGCACAGATGCATTTACACAGTACCATCACAGGGAATTTTTAAGTGGCACTGGCACCTGAAAGGACAAGCGTGTATTAGTGGGAGACAGCGATTTTACTTAGCTTGATGCATTTTATCAAGTACAGCAAATTGTCAGATCTCCCAGTCCACTGTCATTTCCTCAGTGAGACTCGGTGTCCAAAGATCCTTTCTCACCACTTTGTCCCACGTCTTCCTGGGTCCCACGTCTTCCACAGGTACCCTCCAGAATTAGAGCTCAGCACTTCTTTATGAAGCTGTCCTCATCCATGCACATCACACGACCAAACATCTGATGCCGCTTATACCTAGTTTTCCTCTTTTATACTCTGTCATGCATGCACAGACATTACCCACCCAGCAGAGCATGCTAGCTTCAGTTCTTTTAAGCCCTCACAAGTCCACTGTAGTCAAAGCCCATGTTTCACTTCCATGTAACATAGCTGTATGTACACAGGCATCATACAATCTACCTTTCACTCTGAGGATGAGGCCCTTAGTTATCAACAAAAGTAGAAAATCTCTGAACTTTGCCCAGCCTGTTCTTATTCTAGCAACTACACTTCCAGAACTTCCTCCACCACTGTTAACTTGGTCTCCTAGGTAACAGAAGCTATTTACTACTTCAAATGATCCCCTTGAGCATTTGAGGGAGCCTATTGTCTGTGCATTTTTAGTGCTCATTGTACCTGCACATTTGCCACACACAGACTATATTCTCTGTGAACCATCCTGTGATACCTTTTATGTGTCCAAAGCTTGCATTGGGTACAATGTATGGAGTTTCTACAACACCCTTCTTACATATTGAGCAGGGCCATCTCCCAGGAGGGTCTTGTGATTTGTCTGTTTTCTTACTTACTAGGATTTTGGCTTTTGCTAAATTAACTCTAAGGCCCTTAGATTCCAGGTCATGTTTCCACACCTGAAATTTCTTCTCTAGGTCAGGTAGTGATTCAGCTATAAGAACAAGGTCATTAGTATAGAGGATCTTTCAGGGCAGCTTTCTTGAATTCCCTTGTTAAGGCCTGGAGGACTAACATAAACAGGAGGGGCTGAGAACTAAGCTTTGGTAAACTCCTACCTGTACACTGAATTCATTGCTACACTTGTTGCCAACCCTCACCTTACTGGCATCATCCTTGTACATGGCTTGTACAGCTCTCACTAACCACTCATCTACCCCTAGCTCTTGCATTGACCACCAGATAAGGGAATGGGGGCTCCCATCAAAGGCTTGTCGACAAAAGCCAGTTACAGAGGTTTATTTTTTAGATAAATACTTCCCCTGAAGTTGCCTAACCAGAAATATAACATCAGTTGTACTCCTGCCTGGCACAAATCTGAACTGCATCTCATCTACACTAATTCTCTTAATTATTTGAGCTATGCTGCTTTCATCACCTAGTCCAGCAATTTGATTCTTCTGTAATTATTTCTGTCTAAGGCATCACCTTTGCCTTTGTAGTAGTTGATTATAATGTTGCTACATCAATTGTTGGGTATGACTCTCCCATGGACAACTTGATTAACTATATAGGTGACCAGACCATATCCTACTCCACCAGATATTTTAAGCATCTCAGCAGTGATTCCTGACAGGATAGGCCTTTTCCTGTCTTCATATCCTTAATTGCTTTATTTACCAAGCTACTGTTGATTCAGATAGCTAGTCCCCCAGTTAGGTCTACATTTGGCTGACTCTCCTCCCATTCATTCTCCACATTTAGCAGCCTTTCGTAATGGCATTTCTAAGCATCTTTCTTTGCACAATCGTTAAACGTAAGTGAGCCATCATCCATACAGACACATTTCTCTCTTATGACAGCACGATTTTCTCTCACACTGTCTTGCAATTCAAAACATTTCAATCTAAAACATTTCTGGTCCTCACATCACAAAACATTGACAAACTTCTTTTTTTCTGTTTCTCCCCTGGCTAAATATATGTCTCCTTCCCTTTTGGCCATCTGATACAGTTCCCTGCTACCATCACACTCCCAATCTTTCTAGGCTTGTTTCTTTTCACTAATGGCCTTGTCAACTACACTGTTCCACCACCATGTCACCTTAGGTCAAAAAGGAACTTTGACTACTAGTCACAAATTTGGTCAGTGGCCCTCAACAGGTTGTCCTGTAGGAACCTCCAGTTGTCCTCCACATCATATGTCACTTTATTCTCTTTTTGTCAAATGCTTCAAGTAACACCTCTCTAAATCTTTGAACATTCAATGGATCCTTAAGCTTCCAGATCTTTCTTTTCTACACTGGTTGTCTTCTAGGCAACATTTTAGCCCTGATCATGAAGTCAACTAACCTATGTCGGAGGACACAGTCTTCACTTGGGAAAGTTTTTGTATTTATAAGCGGCCATCTTTCCCCTTTTCTAATAAGAATGTAGCCAATCTGACTAGTGTGTCCACCAGATTTATAAGTTAACAGGTGATTGGGAGGTTTCCTGATGTCAGTATTGCAAATCATAAGGTCATTTGCATCACAGAACTCCAGCAACCTGGTTCCCTCCTCTTTACAGGAACCAAATCTGTTGCCACCATGCACACCATGGAAGCCACCCAGATGTTATCTGGCATACTCACTGAAGTCGCCAGTCACAAAGAGAAAGGTGGTTTGTGAAAGGGTGTCATAAAATCGGTCTTTCTGTTCATCAGATAGTCCCAGCTGAGGGACATAGGCCAAGATAATGGTTGCTGTTCCACGCCGCAACACTAGTCTAAGCTTCAGTATTCTATCACACACTCTACTTCAATTACCTTATCAACTCATTTCTCAACAAGAAGTATTCCCACACCCCGACCCCATCACTTCCCTACCCAGAAGATTTTATATCTATGCTCTTTGCCTGTGAGAAACCTAGCAGAACCTTCTCTCCACCTTACTTCTTGGATGCAACATACATCTACATGCTGCTATTCAAGCATTTCAGCAATCTTACCAGACCTACCTTTCAATGTGCCCACATTGAGTGTGCCAACTCTAAAGGTGTGGAAGGTGTGGGCTGGGGGGACACAAGAATGGGGGACAGTGTTCTGCATATGAAAAGAAAGCTTGCATGTATGTTTGGCTGACATATCATATAAGTGCAAATAGGTTTCAACCTGCATTTACTTCACCACCATTTTATTGCTGTGCAGTTGGACTGAACCCAAAGCGTCTTAACTACACAACAATGCCCACACACATTTCATACAGAAGAAATCCACCACCAACGTGTCAAAATTATTTGTCATTAAATATTAGGCCATTTCACATAAAATATTGACAGAACAAAATACATGGATATTGTGCATGGAAAGTGAAAAAATATAAACAAAAAGCACTAACAATTTTTTTTTAGAAATATTACTTCTTAGTTTTTGATTCAATTTAGCTTATTTACTTACATATTGTTTTGCTTTGTCCTGGGTAATACACAAAACTGCTCCAGGAAGACAGGAGTTATGGGGAGCGTGGAGACACCTCTTAGTTGCCATTTCTCCCAGGTCCGCTTTGGCCCGGAGTGGTAGCATCTGTTAGGGCCCCAGCAATGGGTAAAAACTGGATCCTCCTCTGCTGCCTTGCAGGATGCCTCTTTAGGCTAAGGCTATGAGAAGGAATCACCAAGTCCTCAACGGTTGATCAGGCAGACGAAGCGACATCTATGTCTCTCAATGGCTGTGACAGTGGAAGAAGGCTATGCCAAGCGGGCTGGCTACAACAAGGCGTGGCCTAAAAGAACTGATCCGCAGTAGCTTGCTGCAACTCACAGGTCAAAGTCAGTACGTTTCCTTCACGGTGCCACTGATGACATCCTCTGAGCCAAGTGAGTGGACTTCTGCCTGGCAAGTGGCGGTCCACCTTAAACAAAATCACGCCATGGCATCCAGTGCTATTTTCTTTCCTTTCCTACTTCCCCCCACCCAAAAAGTCCTATGGTGGTGGGCTACAGATAATGGGGACAGGCCCTGGTGGAGCTGGAAGTCTCTAGTCCCGATCCTACATGTAGGCGGCGAGCATGTGCTGACCGCTCAATCAGAGACCCTGCGTCAACTCTGTTGGGTGGTAGCTATGTTCGCGACTGGGCTGGCCTATTTAGGATTACCGCAGCCCACATCGAAAGAGGAAGGCCCTAGAAAAGGTGGGCTAAACATTGGATGTTGCAACTCTACCTGGCTGGAATGCTGCATTCAGTGGGTCACCCATTCTGCAGCTGAAACACTATAATGAACTTTGCTACTTGGAACGTTCGGACACTACTAGATCACAAGGACACAAATCGACCTGCCAGGAGAACAGCCCTCGTCACACACGAACTGAGTCATTTCGATGTGGACTTCACAGCTCTGAGTGAAACCAGGCTCTCAGGGGAAGGCTCACTTGAAGAACAAGGTTCCGGATATATGATCTTCTGGAAAGGAAAGGAGCCTGGCCAACTTCATATGCACGGTGTGGGTTTTGCAATCAAGACAAAACTCGTAAAATCCTTCAATCTGGCTCCATCTTGCATCACAGAGAGAATCATGTCCATCCGATTTCCCCTCTCAACATCTTCTTTCATCACCATCTTTTCCATCTATGCTCCAACACTGGATGCTGAGGACAACATAAAGGAAGAGTTCTACCATCAACTCGACCAACAACTCACCGCTGTCCCCAGTTCAGATAAAATCCTCCTACTGGGTGACTTCAACGCAAGGGTTGGCAAAGACCATCATCTTTAGGAGAAGGTTGTCGGGAAAGATGGAGTCGGGAACTCCAATGCAAATGGACATCTTCTTCTTGGACTGTGTTCTGAACACCAACTTGCTGTGACAAACACTTTCTTCTGGCAACGAAGCCGCTTCAAGACCACATGGCAACATCCCAGATCCAAGCATTGGCACCTCCTAGACTATGCCATCACAAGACAATGTGATCTCAAAGATGTTCTGATCACTCATTCTATGCTGTCGGCTGACGACTGTTGGACCAACCACCGTCTGGTTGTCACACGGATAAAATGGAACCTGAAGAAGAAGACATTCCTCCCAAGATCAAATCCACCTCCCCGGAGGAAGTACGACACCACTGTCTTCCGAGACCTCCAGATGGTCTGTCTTTTTCAAGAGTCTGTCAAAAAGCAGTTGAATGAACCTCCCCCCCCCCATGTAACAGCTCTGATCCCAATGCAGAGTGGACCACACTTAAGAACATCATCACCAAATCTTCGAGAGAACATCGGTTTCCAAAAGCGATCCTGTGCAGACTGGTTCAACTCAGTCTTGAAATCTCCACCCTGGTTGATGGCAAGTGATTGGCACTCATTGAACATCTGAACAACCCCTCATGTTCCACTAAACTCGCCAGATTCAAGGAAGCCAAGTCACTCTGCCAAAGAAGGATTCATGAGATCGAGAATCAATGGTGGTAAGCTAAAGCTGTCCAACTCCAATCCTTTACTGACAGCCGTTACATGAGAAACTTTTGCTGGAACCAAGGAAATCTACGGTCCCCAAATGTCATCAACATCCCAGCTGAAAACAGCAGACAACTCAACTGTCATCACCGAGAAGGATGAGACTCTTCATCGCTGGAAAGAACACTTCGAAGCTTTGCTGAATCGCCCGTCCACTGCTTCTGAAGATCCACTGAAGAACATTCCTCAACACTCTGTCAGACCAGAACTGTCACGTCCCCCTTCCCATATTGAATTCATGACCGCTTTCAATCAAATGTTACCTAACAAAGCTCCTGGACCCGACAACATTCCCTTTGAACTCCTCAAAGCGGGTGGATCTGCTCTTAGGGCAAGATTCTTCATGCTGATTCTGCAGATCTGGGAGAAGAAACAGATTCCTCAAGATCTCAAAGATGCAGTCATTGTCACCATCTTCAAGAAAGGTGATAGGAGCCTTTGTGGTAACTATCGTGACATCTCTCTGCTTTCAATCGCAGGCAAGATCATCACTTGAATCTTGTTACAATGTCTCCAAGTGGTAGCTGAGTCAGTTTTTTCTGAGTCACAGTGTGGTTTCAGAAGGTCAAGAGGTACTATCGACATGATCTTTTGTGCACGTCAGATCCAGGAGTTTTATCTTCTACAACTTGGAAAAAACTTTCGACAGTGTCCCAAGAGAGGTCATGTGGGATATCCTGCATCGTTACGGTTGTCCTGGAGGCTTCATTTCGCTGATCAAGGGTTTCCATGATGAAATGAGGGAAAGAGTCCTTTATCAGACTGACACCTCTGAAGAATTCAAGATCACCTGTGGCCTGAAGCAGGGATGTGTTCTTGCTCCAACCCTGTTTTCTCTCTACATCACTGCCATGCTCTCTGAAATAACTCAGATGTAGATTTGATGGTGGGCTTTTCAATGTCGCGTGTTTCCGATCAAGATATCACTGTCGAGAGCACAAAATCACTGAGCTTCAATAAGCTGATGATAACGCAGCCCCAACTTCAACTGCAGAAGATCTCCAAACCTCAACAAACAACTTCAGCAGAGCTTATCAAACCTTCGGCCTGTAAGTGAACATCGCTAAAAGCAAAGTGCTCGCTCAACCAGCTCCTCGTACCAACCTTGACAGCTCCAACATCCCCATCAACAGCCAATCAATTGAGGTCGTTGAGGATTTCTGCTATCTTGGAAGTTTTCTGTCATCCACTGCAGGATCTCGTAAGGATATCGAACATCGCATCCAATCAGGTCATGCCTCTTTTAGTCGTCTCAAAACCAAGGTTTTTTTGCAACAAGGATCTGACATTCAAAAACGAAGCTCATGGTCTATCGGGCTATTGTCGTATCAACTCTGCTGTACAGACGTGAAACTTGGACTGTTTACCATGAGGACATGAAGAAACTAGAGCGCTTCCATCAATCCAAACATTGCTCTATCCTGAACATCAACTGGGAAGATCACATCACCAATAACTCTGTGCTTGAAAGATCAGGTCTCCTGAGCATCGAAGCCTTGTTCATTGGACATTGTCTCCGATGGTCAGGTAACGTCCATGGGATGAATGAACATCGCTTTCCCAAGATCTGTCTCTACGGTGAACTGTCTGAAGGAAAACGTCCTCGTGGAGCCCCCTTTAGGTGGTACAAGGACCAACTCAAATCAACCTTGAAAAGCACCAACATCGACCCCACACACTGGGAGGATATCTCAGCAAACAGAGCCCTCTGGAGACACACCCTCAAAACAGGTTCAGCGGACTTCGAGAAAGCCCTAGTCGCAAGAGCTGAACTCAAGAGACGGGAGAGAAAGCAGCGCCTTCTCCTTCCCAAACCAGCCCCTTCTATCCCTTGTCCACAATGTCCCCGTATGTTTCAGGCAACCCTTGGATTGCGGAGCCATCTGTAGTTCAAACACCCAGGAAAATGAACTGGATTGCAAACTCGGAAACATGAGACACAGCCAACAACAAAAACAATTGTTTTGCTACATTTTTAATTTATCAATTAGAAATAAACCACCTTTTTTTCTCAACAGATAGAGTATATAGCCATTTGACAAAAATACTATTAGTTATGTGATTGCATTTCTGTCACACAGTACTTGAACAAATCTAAATGTTTTAATAAATGTAGTTGAGTGCTTTTTTAGGTTGTTTCCACTTGCAGCTGTTGTTGCTCTTTTTCTTTATTATCTTAATATCATTTTAAAAAGAACAGTGGAATGGCAGAAACAAGAGGCACTAGACAATATTTAGTTACATCCATTCACATTCTAAGTTCCAAATTTGTTTGAGCCTACTTATTTTTTCTGTCAGTATATGAAATCATTATTAATTAGTTTGTATTATATGCTATTATTAAGTGAGGTTCACTTTCTTCTGATTATCTATTGGCTATAAGGTGTACTGCCATTACAAGGAAATGCACTGTAACTGAATAACCATCTAAGATTTCAGACTGGAAAACTGGATTTTGTACTAAGCACTAGCACTAAATGCCCAGACATGTCAAGTAACAAGTATGTCAACTCTTATTTCACAATTCTGCAAGATTTCAGACAGACTTGCTTTAGTTTGCCTAGTTGTGTGAGGGAATACATATCAGATGTGAAAAATTTATTTGCTGTACACTAGAGATTTGGTTTCTATTTACTTAATTCTACACAAACAGGTATTAAGCCAGATTTCTCACACACCCTAGACTATTGTGGTATGTGAAAGGATTAACTTTAGGGTGTGGTCTCCATTCAAAGAAAAATCTTATATTTTCTTCCATATTTCTAAATGCATTTTTGTCCTCTACTTTTTATTTTTATGCATTCTCCAATCAAGAAGGAGCCAACCAGTAACTCACTGACTAGACTTCCCCAAAGGAATTCAGACAAAAACAACAAGTGAACAGAGCCATATGCTGAACTTTGGACAAGTCTAGAATATTTTTAGCATCTCATTTGTATAGTTTATGCATGAAAAAGTGGGAGGAAGGGCAATTTATACATTGTTATGTTAAATGTTTTGAGAGGGAGGTGTAAGGAAAGAATGGCAAAACATCTGGAGAAATAGAGAAGAGGGAACCCAAATGACAGAATTAAATATATGTGGTAATCTAAAGGTTGAAAGAGCTAAAAGAACTGGTTCAGAGATGGAAGAAGGGAAGGGGTGGACATTGGGTTGCATGTGTCATGTTACACTACTGGAAAGCTATTCTAAACATCCATCATCATAAATTTTCTGTTTTAGGGATAGGCTGAATTTATCTGTCCAATCTCTCAACATGCTGGTTACTTCCTCTGAGTATCCATTCCACACTGTGATAGACTTTACTTAGGTTGATTTCTTTCTATTCTATATGCAGCTATATTTTAATAAATATCCTGTAGAAGTAAACCTTCAGTTTGGAGAATGAATGAAAGTGTCCAACCCCATAAAATATATAGTTCTTGTGTGATGTATATCAGTCTTCTAAATTATTCCTTTTTGTATCTGTAGGATTTCAGCTTGTGTATTCTTGCACTGAATGGGTGCTACACAATTTCCTTACATCAATATTTATTCAAGAACAAGAAAAGCATCTGAACAATAATAACACTCTTTATTTGTTATGTATAATATGTACAATTTGGTCAGTCAACAATAATAGTTACACATATAACACTCTTCTGTTCTGGTATATATATATATATATTGGTATATTCGAATAGACATTAACCACGAACATATAACACTCTTCGTTCGGGTATATATAAAATGTACATTAGGACAGTCAGCAAAAACGAACATATAACTTGGAACATCTCGAAGATACAAGTTTGGTAATTAAACAGCAAAACTGGAGTTAATTAGACATTTGTGAGAAATAACTTCACAGAAACTCCAGTAGCAAACAGAGCTGGTCAAATCCCATGCATCTGGGACAGGAGCATAGGTGAACTGCTAGTGAAAACACGTCTGCAATGTTCAACGGCTGCGTCTCGAGTCATAGACGCTAGCAAGGCACATAATAGCACTTTTCCCGCCAGTTTTCTACGCATGCGCTTGAGGGAACTTCTGCAGGCCTTCCAGAAGATTCCAACCCCGTGCATGCGTACTGAAGACTCTCAAGATGATGTCACTACAAGGCTCCCCCTTGAGTGCGGAAGCACAAAACAAAAAAAATTGTAGTGGTTCCAGAAAATAAGATGGTTACCAAATCCCCAGAAGAATGTGGCACATGATATGACAATTCAAAAATAAAATTTACAAAATAAACAAGCATGCACCAAAGAAAAAGAAGAAAAAAAACAAAGTTCAATAAGTATTGTAACTGTCACTGGAAGCACATTTGAGAATGTCAAACATAAATAGTCTTTGTAAGTTTCTTAGGCCAGTGTACAGTTCTGCCTGACCTCGTAACATAAGGTTTGTTCGAAGCAGGCTGCGACAACGAAGGTGGTGTTGCCAATGTTGGTGTTGATAAGGAGAAACAAGAGGTCCTTTGACAGAATCATCTTGAATAAAAACATGTGTCCAAGAGTTAAGATCTGATGGCACATTAGAAGGAGGATTTTAGTGTCGGGGACCCATAGGAGGAAGGGCAGAAAAATAACTGCGTAGTCGAGCAACATAAGACTCTAGATTAAGAGACTGTGACTTGTCTGGTACCAACATTGTACCAGGCAATGCCAGTGTGGTACCATACAAGAGCTCGGCGGAAGAAAAACCAAGGTCTGCTTTAACCACTGTCCGACATCCAAGCTGGACGATAAGAAGAAATTCAGTCCACGACTATGGATTCGGCGAGGCACGCAATGCAGCCTTAAATTGCCTGTGAAAATGCTCCACCATCCCATTAGAAGTGGGATGTCTGCAATGTTCAACAGCTGCGTCTCGAGTCAAAGACGCTAGCAAGGAACACGATAGCACTTTTCCCACCAGTTTTCAGCGCATGCGCTTGAGGGAACTTCCGCAGGCCTTCCAGAAGATACCAACCCCACACATGCGTACTGAAGACTCTCAAATTGAGATCACTACATATCCAATCCCTTAAAATCTTCACCCCTGTGGTCAGTAAACTAGTAACTTAAACTCTTCAAATATGTAGACAATAAACCAAACCTTTATGACCAATAAATAGTTTAAACTCTTCAGTTCTGTGTGGTTTATGGTCTGATATGTTAATTCTATGTCTTGTATAGATAACTACATAAAGTTAAAATACATGCAATCAGTTCCGTTCACAGTTTACTTATGGAGTAATCATTATATAAAAGAAACAGCTTAATTAAGAGGCTACTACATTGTAGCTAATCATAAATAGGTTCCACAGAATAGGGAAAATGAACTCTGCCAAACCAATTTGCAATATATATTGCAACCATGCAAAAATACATATTTTGGTGATACCCCTAAAATCCAGTGTGTTATGGAACTCACTGGTCACTCTTTAATGAACTCTGCAAGAGTTGTTAAAAACAGTACATTAAATACAGTCACATAGTTATGTAACACAATTTCAGTTCCAAGTCAATATAAACTGCTATTTTATTCTTAGAGAATAAAATGTTTAAGACTCTATAAGCATAGGTCAGAGATACATTGTGACAACTAAAAATCCAAGAAATAGGTTTTAGATTTTAAATGAGTTAGTAAAAAAATAAGACACTTAATCTATCTGTTGGTTGGTTGTTAGCTATTAGTATTTGTTTAGTTATCTCCATACCAATAAATCTGGTCAAGAAGAGCTGACCAAAATGACTACTCAATAACTTCAAGAGGATCATATCACAACTAACGTATCCGAAACTCTAGAATTACTTGTGTTTACAATCTCTAGTTGACCCTCCGATATACTTTCCACCATCATGAAGAATAAGAACAATATAACAATAACAAGCTATTATAAGAGCTTTTATGCAGTTGCTTTGCAGCTAGAAAAAGCAGCCAAGTCTTCATTAAATCATGTCTTACAGTGTTAAAAAAGCAGAAGGATATATTAGATACTTTAGTCCTATATGTAAAACAAAAATGAGCTTCAAGTATTAATATCAAGAAGAACAATAAGAATATTAAATATTCATTTAATAAGAAATAAGAAAATTTAATAATAAGAAAATAATAAGAAAATCTAAAACAAAATAATCTTGGCAAGGAATAAGTCCATATATAGTTTTTGCAATTTAAAGTAGATGAAGGATAATTTCACATGGGATAAAATACTAACCTATCTCAAGAAATCTGGTACTTTATCTTGGATAGCTAGATAAATTGAGGCAATGTAAGATATAGAGCCCATGGATATAAAAACACCTGCAGTGGAACTGAACTCATCCAATTCTCTATACACTCAACTTTAACAACTAATAACAACAACAATAATAACAAAACAACAACACAACTGACAGTAGTTCTTACTTAGGTGTAAATGCTCACATTTTTAGGGGAGAGGAAAAGTTGTGTTGCTCATGCTTTCTTAAAGGTCCTTTGCTGCATAAATCAATTCAAAGTGAGAATTGAATGCATACTGTAAATCAAGTTCAGTGATATTGAGCCTAGTACTTGACCAGTACTTTATTTTATTGGCTCCAAAGAAATGAAAAGCAAAGTTCACCTCAAGCAAAATTTGAACTCAAATTCTAAAGAGCTATAACAAATACTGCAAAGTATTTCTCTGATACTCTAATGATTCTGCAGCTCACTGCCCTCAACAACAATAATAATGTTTTCTTTATTAACCACTAAGGGTTCACAAAAACATTGGGGATGGTACAGGACAATACAATGTGGAGTTACATAAAAGGCATGTAAAAATTTTTAAAAATAGTGACAATATAAAATTACAACAATGAATTATTCCTAAAAGTGGGAGACTTCCTAGGGCTGTTTCTTTGGACCCCACAAAACTATGGTTGCCCTGATCACTAGGACAAGTGCCCTCTCCACATCAACCTCCTTCAACCTACAGGTGCATGCTTAGAGTAGGCCCATGCACTCAGGCCATTCTTGCAACATTCACCCACCTCTTAACAAATTTGCTGAGAGGTAGCACTCCCCTCTCTACTCTCATTTTCCTTCTTAAGTGAAACTTGAAAAAGTTGATGAGGGCTTGGCCAAAGAGAAAAGTATCTGTCTTCAGCCCTTTTAATTTGATCCACCACACAACCTCTTTTTCTTAGATCATCAGGCAAAGAAGCACTGCCATTCCCAGCTAAAGGAAGGTGACAGGATGATCTTCACAATGCAATGGATTCAGCTGATAACCAAATTCATCCTACATGTGACAGCAGATGTTCAACATAAACCCACAACTAAGGCAATACTCAGGCACTGGATGAGAGTGTGCAGAACAATTTCATCACTCTGCACACATCTTGGACAAGCCTAGCAGATGGCACTTCCATATATCTGTAGAGCTGTTACCGAACTAGAAATGCACTACCAGGCCAAGGATTTCTGGAAATTATCCATAGGCCCCAGCCTGAAAGTTTTCTGTAATAGACTGGCTAGTTGATTCTCATCAACGCCCAAAGTCTGCCCAAAAATGTCGCACTTGCCCTACCACTAACCCTCTATAAAATGCCAGAGTTGAACTTCCACTGACTGCATTGTCCGACTGACAGAGGACTCTGAGTGCCTGACAATGCTCTAGGTGTCAGGTGCCCTGTATTGGTCTATGCTAGATCTAGGTCTGCCGCTCAGTCAAAGAGACAACCCTCTGACAAACAGCAACCACACCTACTCACCATCAAGGAAGCACTGGAGATGCAACAGCCCTTGGTACATGCCTGCACACCAGCAGCCATAGCATGCTCAGCACCCCCTCCCAATTCAGCAGGTATGGACAGCAAATGTAGTGCTTGGCCAATGGAATACTTCTGCTCCACAGAAAGTGAAAGAGTAAGCACCCCATTTTGGTCACACATAAACTGGGGCAAGGCAGAACAGTCAGGCAGTACTAAATAATGGAGGCAATGTAAGCATTCACCACCTCTGCTCAACCTTTCAGGGATATCTTTCTTTCAGCCCGTTTCTGGGTGAGATGAGCTACCCTGCTCATCCCTCATCCCAGTTCTTCTCCACCTGAAAATCCAGACCAATGGCCATTTCGGAGGTACACCACTGTATTTCAAAACACAATAGAGTGTAAACTTTGTATGTGTGTTTACCCTGACGAGGGGGTCATCACCAGTTTACACTCTATTGTGTTTTGAAATACAGTGGTGTACCTCCGAAATGGCCATTGGTATTGCATGAAATTCGTGAAATTGTTTTTACTGATGGATACCTGCGGTGTGCTGTAATTGTTTTTGACTCATGTGTGGTAAACTTTTTTGGACATGGTGAGCGGAATTGAGCTTTTGCCTGTTGATACCTGCTGGGTGCCTGTTGTTCGCTCTTGTGTGTGCCGGATTGTTGCGAACTTGCCTTTTGGTGTCTACTGGTTTTCAGGTGTGAAATGTGCCCGAGGGAGTTGAAGAACTTTGAACTTTAATTCTAAGTGGTGTTAAATCACTTCTGTCCTTGTTTTTTCAACCGATAGACTACTTATGGTACCGCATTTCTTCATTTCATTTTATTTTACTATATCGACTTATATTATATTATATTATATTATATTATATTATATTATTATATTATATATTTGAAATTTTTACTCCTTCCGTATTCATTTTTATTCGTATTAATTTTTTATTTTTATTTTTATTTTTATTCGTATTAATTTTAACTTTTTTAACTTCTATGAAATAATATTCACGTGTATTGTATTATACTTTTAACTCAATTTTTTTCAGTTCCATGTTATCAGTTGAAACAATATATTCGTGTATAAAAATTTTATACTATATGGTATATTTTTATTTATTTATTATTTCTTCTTACGTTATTTTTCTTGCATTATTTCTTCTTATTCCTTATGTTTGACGGATTATGCTGTATTTCTTATATATGTTCATTGAGGGAGTGTGATATGTTGAGTCGTTAACCCACTCTTTTTATTCTATAACTAATATTTTACTCTTGTCTCAGTTATTCTGAGCACTTCTCCTTGCAGCCCTGTATAAAATCTATTGGTTTCCTAATAAGAAACCATTAATATTATATATATATATATATATATATATATATATATATATATATATATATATATATATATAGAGATTTAATCAAAAGATTAAATGTGGTACTTAAAATGTTTGAGGCACCAGAATTTGGTAGGATAAAAACCAAAACCAAAATCAAGAGATTTGGTGAATAAAATTCGAAGGTAAGCAACAA